>NC_054371.1:96730374-96905374 GCF_017654675.1 Xenopus laevis | reverse complement strand
AGTCCTGCCTCCCATTGTTCAAGCAGGCTGTGTATGTGACCTACAGCACATACACCAATTTGACCACCACCATGCCCCCAATAAACCCATTGTCTCCTAGCACCTTTTCAATTCCAGTGAATGACACTCCTGCAGTTTTCTTGGAGTGATTCATATATACAGAAAAAGATGAATTATTGCTGGAGACCATAGCTTAGGTCTCCACAGTACCCATTCACCCATTTTATGTAAGTTATGTGTAAAGTTACATTAAAACTCATTCAGTTTACATAACTTCGGTATAAACTGCCATGAATTTTTTAGAAACTTAATGTAACTTACATAGAAGCTAGCATAACGAACCTATAAATTAATGATGAAGTAGTAAAGTTTGACACGGTCAAAATCTGCTGATCCCAATGAACTGAACTGAATTTATTAGGCCATTAATAATTTTAAGTATATATATATGGCGGTGGGGTGGGATTTCTTCTCTCCCCCAAATGTAGGTTTCAAAATCTAACTACACCGACTTCTCTCTCCTTCACTTCTTTTGAAGTCCACAGCATACGTTTGTTTTCTCCAATCTCTCTGCGTGTTGCTGTCATATATCGCCCCCCAGGTCCCTACTCCACCTTCTTGGATCACTTTGCTGCCTGGCTTCCATACTTTCTCTCCAGTTAGACACCTGCTCTCATTTTAGGGGACTTCAACATCCCCATTGACAACTCTGCTTCTGCTGCCACCTCTAAACTTCTCTCTCTAACAGCTTCATTTGGTCTCTCTCAATGGACCAACTCACCTACCCACATCGAGGGTCATGCTCTTGACCTTATATTCTGCCACTCATGCTGCCCATCCAACTTAATTAACTCTCCCTACCCTCTGTCTGACCATCATCTATTCTCCTTTCAGATACTGCTTTCACCTGCACCTTCACAACCATCTCTCTCTACCCACACGTACAGAAACCTTAATGCCTTTGAACCACAGCAATTATCAACAGTATCAGCACAATCCATATCTCATATTAATACTCTCTCCTCTCCCAATATGGCAGCTTCTCTCTACAACGATGCCCTTTCAACAGCACTCGACTCCCTTGCACCTTCTACCACCCGTCACAGCCGGCCAGCTAAACCCCAACCTTGGCACACTAGTGTAACACGGTACCTCAGAAGATGTAGTAGATCAGCTGAGCGACGGTGGAGAAAGTCACGAACTGATCCTGACTTCATCCACTTCAAATTCATGCTCTCCTGCTATAACCGAGCTCTATCATTAGCCAAAGAACAATACTTTTCTTATCTAATATCTACTATGTCCTCCAAACCACAGCAGCTGTTTGCCACATTTAACTCACTCCTATGCCCTCCTCCACCTCCTCCACCTATCAATGTTACCGCCCAAGACCTTGCTCATTTCTTTAATGAAAAAATCGATCTCATTAGGCTGAGCATACCGTCCGACAACAATCTCAGACCAACGTGCAGTCCACTCACATCTACTTTGCACTCCTTCACCCCTGCAACTCTAGATGAAGTTAGCAAACTTCTAGACAGCTCAAAACCCACCACCTGCCCCCTTGACCCCATACCCTCTCGCCTTCTCCACCCAATCTCTGATACACTCTCTCCTGCACTTACCCACCTATTCAATCTTTCACTCTCTACTGGTACCTTTCCATCATTATACAAACAAGCACTAATCACTCCTATCCTCAAAAAACCTTCCCTTGATCCCAGCTCTCCCACTAACTATCGACCGGTCTCCCTTCTTCCATTCGCATCCAAATTACTAGAAAGGCTTGTTTACAAACGCCTGATCCAGCATCTCACTCACAACTCCCTCCTCGACCCCTTGCAATCTGGCTTCCGCCCATCACACTCAACTGAAACTGCACTCACCAAAGTAACCAATGATCTTCTATTGGCAAAGTCTAAAGGTCATTATTCCATTCTAATCCTAAATCTCTCTGCAGCCTTTGACACAGTTGACCACACACTCCTCCTAGACATTCTACACTCATCTGGCATTTGTGACACTGCTCTTTCATGGTTTACATCTTATCTGTCTGACCGTTCCTTTAATGTGCTGTTCTCCTCATAGTTAATTGCATACGTTATTATTAATCCTTCTTTACCTATGTTATTTTCTGTGCATTGTTGTACTGCTGCCTTCTGCTGGACAAAATTTGCATGCTGCACACCTCTGTTCTTGTTAGTAAAGTTTTTCCTCTCGGGGGCGTGGTTTTCTGCCAGCTCAGTCCTTCTCACTTCCGGCAGCCATTTTCAGTGCCTCATTACTGTGTGACTGGACATTCAGACATTTTGGGCTTGTGAAGGCATCAGTTTTTGACCAGCAGTTAGCCTCAGGAAAGTCATATACAGGACAGTATTGATACCACTACTACAGAACAGTATTGTATCACCGTATATTGCTGTATTCTGGATCAAATAAACCCAGGCTGATTTCATCCCTGTGTCTACGCTTGAATCCATCCAACCTGAGCGTCTGCCGGTCCGGTCTGCCCCACTGCTTGGATACGAAGGTAGGAAGTCACACAGCTATTGTTAGTTATACCTTCATTCGCCTTCATGTGGGAACAGAACAGTCAAAAACTGCCTTAATGCCCATACCCTGGCCACAGACTCAGTACCACACTCAGGAATCTCCCTGGCAACAGGCCCACCTGCAGCAAATCTGCCCAGATACAGTGCACGTCACAGAAGCCAAAGAGCAAGCACCACGTGTCTGCAGTATCTATACTCTCACCTGAAAGTCCTCCACAACCCATCAAGCCATTTTCTACATCCTGTATTAACCTTTGCTCGCATAGTACAAGAACTGTTAATGCACGTGGGGTCCCCCTCCATCCAAACCCCACAATTCACTGAAAACACTTTAGGAACCTTGTCAGGGTGCCTCGGTGGAGCTGCACTGCTATTTTCAGCCCCCAATTCAAAAGTTTATTTTCTTAAAGAGACAGCGCACCTTAAATCAAAATGGCCGAAAAAGACCTCGCACAGTTTCCCAGTGATGAAACAATGCTAATGCAACCTGATACTGATCATTATGAAGAACAGGAAGCAGATTCTACACTTCCAGCAGACCAAGTCGTGCGACCAAGACGCTCTCTCAAACCGACAATAAAGGTCAGAGAAAACTATCAAACCAGGAAAGATGAGCTATGCGATAGCCTGGAAGAGCTATGGGAACGAGTCTCCTCCATCATGTCAGGACTTAAATCCTCAGGCGATGCCACAAGCTTACAAGTTGCTATAGGGCGGCTGAATACAGCTCATGAAAGATATAAGAGACTGTCCACAAGGTATATAACCTTTCTAAAAGATGTTAATAATGATGAAGCCCCGTCAGAACTAAGCAAGGCAGAATTAATAGACGGACAAAGAGACGCCATGGTGCTGCGTGCTAAAGATAAAGCGGAACTCCGTATCTCCCATCTGCAAGAAACTAGATCCCACAGATCAAATTCATCTAAACATTCCTCTCAGTCATACAGATCATCGTGCTCAAGAAGCTCAGCCCTAAGCGACCGACTACTAGAGGCCCGCATAAATGCAGAGCAATCCAAGGTGAGACGCTCCTTCACTGAAAAGGAAGCAGATGCAGAGGCTAAGAGGACAGAAGCAGAGGCTCGAATAAAGATTCTTGAATCAGAGATGGAAGAGGAAATTGCATTAGCTAAAGTAAGACTACTTGAGCAAGCATTGAGCCAAGGCCTTGACCCAGTCTGCTTGCCACCACAGGAGATAGACGATCCAGCTGATCGCACCAGTGACTATGTACTGAAACAGTTACCTGCACCACCCCCAGTTTGCAGTACTGTCCAAGCCGACAACACTGAAACCCTCAAGTCAACTCTACCTACAGTGCCAGTGCCACCCACAGCACCTGAGCAACCTGATGATGTTCACCCAGATGTGCCCTCTCAAGGACAGGTGTTACAGCAAAAAGGCTACCCTGCATTTCCCGGCCTACCGCCACAGCTCAAGCAGCAGTCATCACAATCTACAGAGACTAGACCACAGCTCAACCCTGCAGCAACATCATTCTACCCGGAAGCATCTCACCCTTTCACGCCACGCAGCCCACACGCCCTGGGGGCATCACAAGTTGTCATGGCAACGAGCAGTGAGAAATCGGATATGTCCGAGTTTGCCAGGTTTATGGTGAGCAGAGAGCTAATTAACACAAGTCTCTCAAAATTTGATGACCGTGCAGAGAGCTACAGAGCCTGGAAAGCAACCTTCAAAGCCGCCATTGCCAACCTCAACCTGACCGCAGAGCAGGAGCTCGACCTCTTGATCAAATGGCTGGGCCCAGGCTCCACAAGTCATATTAAGAGCCTCAGAACTGTCTATGTGGGACAAGCAGAAGCAGGTCTCGCTGCCGCCTGGCAGAGACTCGAACGTACATTCGGCAATGCAGAAGCAATAGAGAAAGCCCTATTCAAGAGACTGCAGAACGTCCCAAAGATCAATCTCAAAGATGTCCATAAGCTTCAGGATTTGAGTGATCTCCTCATGGAATTAGAGCTTGCCAAAAGAGACCCTCGCTTGACCGGCCTGTGCTACCTGGATACAGCCCACGGAGTGAACCCAATTGTGGTGAAGTTACCCTACAGTCTGCAAGAAAAGTGGGCGGCATCAGTCTCAAGGTACAAAAGAGTGCATAACGTCACCTTTCCCCCATTTATTCATTTCTGCAGATTCATCGATGAACAGTCCCAGATGAGGAATGACCCCAGCCTCGATTTCCTGGAGTTCAACACTACAGCTTCAGCGACACCATTTTCAAGGTATGAAAGTGTCTTGCATAAAAACAGAGACTTTAAGAGCAGCGTGAGTGTCAGAAAGACTAACCTACCATCACCTGCAGCACCCACGTGTAAACAATACAATACCTCATCAGGAGGCAAGTCCTTCAATCGTGAATGTCCCATTCATAAAAAACCACACTCACTGAACAAATGCAGAGGGTTTAGATCTAAAACCATACAGGAGCGGAAGAAAGTCCTCAGCGAACTTGGGGTATGTTTCAGATGCTGCGCTTCATTGGAGCACATGGCTAAGGACTGTAAATCCATCATCAAGTGTGAGGAGTGTCATAGTGAAAGACATGCCTCGGCTATGCACCCAATTCCGCTCACCAGAGACTCACCAGCTGTCTTCACCACCAGTCCTGCTCCAAGTCATGGCGGGGAGCCTCAGAATCACGCTAACACAGCCACCGCTGTTTCCTGCTCATGTTTGGAAGTATGTGGCGACAGCCAGAGTGAGAAATGTTGTGCCCGAATATGCCTAATCAAGGTCTATCCAGAGGGACTACCAGAAAAGGCAGTAAAAATGTATGCTATCATTGACGACCAAAGCAACCGGTCCCTAGCAGGACCTAAATTCTTCGATGCCTTTGGAATAGAGGGACCATCAGAACCCTACATCTTAAACACCTGCTCGGGCCGCATAGGGACTAGCGGAAGGAGGGCACAAGGATTCATTGCTTCTCCCATCAATGGGAATACAGAAATACCCCTACCAACACTGATCGAATGCGATCAAATACCTAACCATAGGGATGAGATCCCTACCCCAGAAGCTACATTTCACCAGCCACACCTAAGGCACCTTGCCAACGTTATCCCACCTATGGACAACAACGCAGAGATTCTACTCCTGCTCGGCAGAGACAATCTAAGGGTGCACAAGGTGCGCCAACAATGTAATGGTCCCGACTACGCGCCATATGCCCAGAGACTGGACTTGGGATGGGTAGTCATAGGAAATGTATGCTCGGATCAACCAAGAATTAACTCCTTCAAAACGTACGTGCGTGGAGATGGACGCACAACTTGCATTAAGCCGTGTCCTCATCACTATGAAGTGAAAGAGAAGTCTCCAGACCTCATACAACCACCTGACATAATTTCTCCCCTCTTTGCTGACAACTTGGGGAGATCGGTCTTTCGCACAACCAAAGATGACGATAAAGTAGCCTTGTCAGTAGAGGACAGAGAGTTTGTCAAGATAATGGACAGTGAGTTCTTTAAAGACGAAACCAATCACTGGGTCTCTCCATTACCCTTCCGAGCCACCAGGGTAAGACTCCCGAACAATCGAGAGCAAGCGCTATCCAGATTTAACTCTCTTCAGCGTACCATGAACAGCAAGCCTGAAATGAGAGAACATATCGTTGCCTTCATGGATAAAATATTCCGTAATAACCACGCAGAACCAGCTCCATCCCTAGGAAAGAACAACGAGTCCTGGTACTTGCCTTCATTTGGAGTGTATCATCCACGGAAACCTAATCAAATTAGGGTTGTTTTCGATTCAAGTGCCAAACACCAAGGTGTATCCCTTAACGATGTCCTTCTTACAGGTCCCAATCTGACAAATAACCTGGTCGGAGTGCTGATGAGGTTCAGGAAAGAGCTTATCGCCATCACTGCTGATATCGAACAGATGTTCCACTGTTTTGTAGTCAGAGAGGACCACCGGGATTTCCTCAGGTTTCTGTGGTATAAGAACAATGACACCAACGCAGAGACGGTGGAGTACCGAATGAGGGTACACGTATTTGGAAATAGCCCTTCACCTGCCGTAGCGACGTACGGCCTTCGGAGAACTGCGTTAGAAGGAGAATCGGAGTACGGCACAGATGCCAGAGACTTTGTGGAAAAAGACTTTTATGTAAATGATGGACTCAAATCACTACCAACTGAGGAGGCGGCTATCGATCTGCTGAAAAGGACCCAAGGCATGTTGTACCAAGCTAAACTTAGACTGCAAAAAATAGCTTCAAACAGCCTGGCCGTGATGAGGGCCTTCGAGTCGGGTGATCATGCACCTGGATTCAAGGATATTAACCTGGGACAGGATAGTCCACCCGTGCAAAGGAGCTTGGGCCTCAGATGGGATCTCTCAGCCGACTCCTTCGGTTTTCAAATAAGTTGTGCAGACAAGCCATTCACAAAACGCGGTGTCCTATCCGTGGTGAACAGCCTATTCGATCCACTGGGATTTGTAGCACCCATCACTATACAGGGTAAATCCCTACTGAGGCAGCTTTCTGAAACCATCAAGGATTGGGATACCCCTCTTCCTTCTGATAAAGAGCAAAGATGGGTAGCCTGGAAGCTTTAGATGAGATCCGCATCCCAAGATGCTATATTAAAACCTCACTTACCTCTAGCGTAAAGAATACTCCATGTGTTCTCGGATGCCTCCACAGAGGCCATAGCAGCGGTGGCCTATCTGAAGGTGACAGACCCCAACAATCAAAATCACGTTGGATTTGTCTTTGGTAAGGCTAAGTTAGCCCCCAAGCCTGATCATACTATTCCCAGACTTGAACTCTGTGGGACCGTGTTAGCAGTGGAAATTGCGGATTTCATACAACAAGAATTGGATGGCGACATAGATGAAGTCCAGTATTACACTGACAGTAAGGTCGTTCTAGGTTACATCCACAATCAGAAAAAACGATTTTATGTGTATGTCAGTAACCGCATAGAGAGAATCAGAAGGTCCTCCAAACCTGAACAATGGCACTATGTACCATCCGAACTCAATCCAGCAGATCATGCCACTAGGCCTATGTCTATAGGTTCTTTTACTAACTCTTCTTGGCTTACAGGTCCAGAGTTTCTGCTAGGAGAGGCGGATGAACGTGTACAGGAAGATTTCAGCATCCAGGATCCGGATAATGATCCAGAAATCCACGCTGAAGTTAGTGCATTAGTCACTGAAGCAAGGCAAGCCTCCAGCCTCCATTGTCATCGCTTTGAACGTTTCTCCAGTTGGATGAGACTTATCAGAACTATTGCAAGGTTAGTGCACATCGCTAGATGTTATCGCAATGCTCAGGAAGATAAAGATTGTCATGGTTGGCATGTCTGCCATAAACCCTTCTCTGCTGAGGACATTTCTCATAGCGAGTCTCTCATAATACGTCACGTCCAGCAGGGAGAATTTAACGTAGAATGGAAGTGCTTGTACAACAGGCAGCAGATTCCTATAAAAAGTCCTCTTGCCAACCTAAATCCATTTATAGACAGTTTTGGCCTGCTCAGAGTTGGTGGTCGTTTGAATCAAGCCGACCTAGGAGTTGCAGAACAAAATCCTCTAATTATTCCCAGCAAACATCATATCACCGTGTTGCTGATCCGACACTACCACAAAAAGGCTGAACACCAGGGCAGACAAATCACCGAAGGCAAGTTAAGGTCTGCAGGTCTTTGGATTATAGGTATGAAAAAACTTGTAGCCCGAATACTGCATGACTGTGTGCACTGTCGCAAAGCAAGAGGGAAACTGCTACACCAAGAAATGGCTGATTTGCCTGCAGATAGACTATGTTCAAAACCGCCCTTCACCTATACTGGCCTGGACGTCTTTGGGCTATGGATGGTGTCCGCACGCAGAACCCGTGGCGGTCACGCAAACAGTAAACGTTGGGCTGTGCTATTTACTTGCATGAGTGTGCGAGCCGTTCACATAGAGGTGATAGAATCCATGGACACATCCAGTCTCATTAATGCCTTAAGACGGTTCTTCGCAATCAGAGGACCAGTGAAACAGTTGAGGTCAGACCAAGGAAGTAACTTCATTGGAGCCTGTAGAGAACTGAACATCGACACCAAGCCCATTCAAGATCAGTTGGCGGAGAAAGGTTGCACCTGGATCTTCAATCCTCCTCATAGTTCCCATATGGGGGGTTCCTAGGAGAGAATGATGGGGAGCTACTCTACTTACCCAAAAAACTGAGAATATACTAATGCCTAGTGGAGAATTTACTCACGCGAATATCTACCAAAAACACTGGAAACGTGTACAATACCTGGCAGATTACTTCTGGAACAGATGGCGAAAGGAGTATCTCAATATTCTTCAAGGAAGAAGAAAATGGCAGCACCAAAAACCAAACTTGAAAGAAGGAGACCTTGTATTGATGAAGGAGCAACAAACCGAAAGGATTGCCTGGCCTATGGGACTAATTACAAAGGTTTTCCCTAGCAAGGATGGCAAAGTCCGAAAAGTGGAGTTGAAGATCTTCAGGAAGGGCGAACTTAAAACGTTCGCAAGGCCAATTAACGAACTCATTTTGATATTACCAATCGAGAACGTTCCTGCAGGATGAACAGGACTGAAGTTGAACTATAGACATCTTCTCCATTACAAGCCAAGAAAGCCAACTATATTGTTATGTTTATTGCATTCTAACATGTTTTGTTGCAGGTTTGTGTTATATTTCATGGACATTCGTCATAGTGAAATCTCCAAAGTAAATTTCAGACGGGGAGTGTGCTGTTCTCCTCATAGTTAATTGCATACGTTATTATTAATCCTTCTTTACCTATGTTATTTTCTGTGCATTGTTGTACTGCTGCCTTCTGCTGGACAAAATTTGCATGCTGCACACCTCTGTTCTTGTTAGTAAAGTTTTTCCTCTCGGGGGCGTGGTTTTCTGCCAGCTCAGTCCTTCTCACTTCCGGCAGCCATTTTCAGTGCCTCATTACTGTGTGACTGGACATTCAGACATTTTGGGCTTGTGAAGGCATCAGTTTTTGACCAGCAGTTAGCCTCAGGAAACAGGACAGTATTGATACCACTACTACAGAACAGTATTGTATCACCGTATATTGCTGTATTCTGGATCAAATAAACCCAGGCTGATTTCATCCCTGTGTCTACGTTTGAATCCATCCAACCTGAGCGTCTGCCGGTCCGGTCTGCCCCACTGCTTGGATACGAAGGTAGGAAGTCACACAGCTATTGTTAGTTATACCTTCATTCGCCTTCATGTGGGAACAGAACATTTAAAGTTTCCTTCTCTAACTCTACTTCTACTACTTTCCCACTCTCTGTTGGAGTTCCTCAAGGCTCTGTTCTTGGCCCCCTGCTGTTCTCGCTCTATACAACTTCACTAGGAAAACTCATTCAGTCATTTGGACTTCAGTATCACCTTTATGCTGATGACACCCAACTCTACTTGTCTACTCCTGATCTTTCTAATTCTGTCCTTTCCCAAGTCACAGACTGTCTCTCTGCTGTCTCCTCCTGGATGTCACAGCGCCACCTGAAACTGAACCTTTCTAAAACAGAACTCATTATATTTCCTCCATGCATACCCAATTTGAATTTGAGGGAATGTGTACTTTCCAAAAATATATGGTTTTCTGAGATGAACATACTTTTTTTGTACATTTGCCTCACAAAAAAATGCTGTAAATCTGTTGATTTTGCAATATTTGGAGTTATACAACTGATAGCTTGATTTTGGGGCCCCTATATGCCACATACACTTAGGTAAACCTATGTGTATTGGGCATAAAACTATTCAGTGGACCCCAGGTATTCATATTTAGGGTGTTTTTTTCTGGATACCTAATGATCTGTTGGAAATATGATGCTGTAGACTGGAAGCTTTGAGGTAATTTTTCATAAAGGGCCTAGGGGCACCTGCCAGGGAAATCTGGCCCTGATAATAGCTAGAACACTACTTTGTACTTTGCAGTTCTTTTAGTTTCCATAACTGCTTCTGAATCTGACCTGCATGTTAAGAATCAATTGCAAACTCACTTAATAGTGTGACATGCCACTGGCCTGCACATGCACTTTTATGGGGGAATTAGCGTTTGGTAGGCAGGTAGCATAGGATTTTTGAGCTAAAAGACAGGGATACCAAGGCTTCAGACAAAAACACAGGTTTATTATGCACTGGGCATTCCCAACGAAAAGGCAACAGAAAAAATGTTCAGGTTACAACTTCACTGTAGAACATGCAGGGTACAGTTCAGCAAATACATTCAGGGTTTCCCCCCTCTGGTCGCTAACCATCAAGGGAAACTCTCACCCTTTTGCACTTTGAAGTATTTGGGCTTCACACTCAGCCCTGCTGGCTTACCCTCCTGGGACTCAGACTCACTAGCCTCTGCCAGTCCTTTTCTCTTTCTTTCCCCACAAGGGATTTAGGCTCTAAGCTCTGGAACTCTCTTGCTGTCAGCAAAGCTCCTTCTGCCCAGCTCTGTCTTTCACAGCCCCTCACTTGCCTCCACTCTAGGAGGTGTTTGGAGAGCTCTGAACTGTGCTCACACAGCCTTTTTACATTGCTAGGTAGATCCTCTCTCAGCTGCCACTTAATTACCTGGCTGAGAGGGAATATTAACCCTACCTGAGCCGAATATTCCTTTGCAGCACATACAATGCAGTTTAAATGCACTCTTTTATGTTCCTTTTTCTCTAAGACAGTGGTGTTTCCCAAACACCCTGACACAATAGTTATTGGGCCAGGGCCCGCACCCCCTAGACCCCCCGGGCAGCTCTCACGCCACTAGTAAATAGGAAATGAGGCCGTTTCCGCCCGTAGGGAGGGGACGGGCCGGCTGCACGTCCCGCGCCAGGGCCCGCCCCCTTCTAGTTACGTCTCTGGACCCATGTCAGAGTTAGTATTTAAATAACAAAATTGTTAATAAATAAAAATGTAAATCAGTGTTAATTAAATATGTATAAACAAAGAAATACGTTTTAAATTAAATATGACCCTTTTGATTAATTATTGAAAATGACTTATGTATTTAACATGAAATTGGATTATTTTGGCTAACTTAGAGTAATAGAAAAATAATAAATACATATAAATGTTACATAGTTAAGTTGGTTGAAAAAAAGACCAAAGTCAATTAAGTTTAACACCTCCAAATGATCCCCAGTGCAGTATAGTACATACATACACTCATACCAACCTATCTACATACTTACATCAGCTATGTATACCAATATCTATACTAATCGTCGATTTTAGGATCACCATAGCCCATGATATTATGCTTGTACAAGAAATCATCTAAACCCCCTCTTAAAGGCATTAATAGAAACTGCCATGACAATATCACCCCACGTGCATTCCACAATCTCACTGTGAAGAACCACCTATGCTACTTTAGGTTCCCTTCCTCTAGTCTAAACTGGGGGCCTCCGGTGTGTCGATCCTTCTTATGAGAAAAAAGATTGCTCACTCTCTGTCTATAGTGCCCTCTAATGTACTTGTAAAGAGAAATCATGTCCCCACGCAAGAATCTTAACTTACCCTTGTAATTTAAATTTTCCATCCCTTTAACCAGTTTAGTTGATGTCTTTGCACTCTCCCCAGCTCTTATATATCCTTCTTTAGGACTGGAGCCTAAAATTGCACTGCATACTCAAGGTGAAGCCTTACCAGTGGCCTTACCAAGGTGAAGCCTCACCCTCAAAAAGCAAAGACAAATTACTTTCATCCCTATGATAAAGGGAGCATTAAGCTGGCCATACATTTAAAGATCCTCTTGTTTGGCGAGGTTGCCAAACAAGAGGATTTTATGCCCACAATGAGGTGCACGATATTGAGCTGATCTGATCACTGATCAGTATTCCATTTACTCCACAACAGGGTTTTCAGGGATATCATTAGAATCTTTTAAAATATAATGTTACATTTATTTATCTTCAAGACCAGAGAAGCACTCAACTTGTTTATCTGAATAGAGTCCTTTTAGTTGGTCATAACAGCTATGTCTCTAGGGGAGTAAACTGTGCTGGATGTGAGCGACTTGTTCTTCCCTGTTTCCTTTCCCATTCTTCTATAATAAAAAATTATTATTACACTAAGCGAGTGTTGCATGTAATCTAAGTATTGCATGGGAATTAAGTGTTTAGGAATTGCACTTTGGACTGTAAGTACACAGTGTAAAGTGGGTTTGCTGGTATCACTCAGTATCTGTATGTGGTGTTGGAGCAGCAGTTCCATACAGTATTTACATGTGAGAGATACAGGTTGGTTTTCATCTTGGAATTTGAACTCCAGACTCTAAGGGGGAACTTGAGGGCGGTGGCAAATGTGGGGGAGGAAAGGAGGCTCACGGAACAACCACTGGCAGTGGCCAGTGTAGTGGGTGCTGGAGAATTGGTAGTGGAGGCTAATGAGGAAGACAGGTTTGTCACAGTCAAGAGGGGAAGTAGGAAACGGAAGGGTAGGGGGACTCATCCACAGCTCGTCCAAAGCAACAGATTTGCCATTTTGGGTGAAGATGCTGGGGAGGACAGCTCTGAACTGGCGTGTATAGAGCAGGCTTACTCTCAGAGCATCTTGGGAGGCAGTGTTTCTAATATGGGCGGTGATGGGAGTGCAAGGAAGGAAAGGCAGGTTTTAGTTATAGGGAATTCAATTATTAGGTGGATAGGGTAATTCATGCCAAACAGTCTGCTGCTTGCCTAGTGCTATGGTTCGGCATGTGGGTGGGGCTGGGGAAGACCCGGGGGTCTTGGTACACAGAGATGCCAACAACAAAGTTAGAGGGGGGGGGGAGTCCTCAAGAATGATTAAAAAAAAACTAGGTGAGAATGTCAGAGGAAATTTTCTGAGAGATATTACCTGTGCCACGAGCAACAATAAGAAGACAAAGGGAGCTTGAGCTTAAAGGACAAGGAAAGTCTAAAATAGAATAAGGCTAGAAATGCTGTATTTCGTATACTAAACATAATAATGAACTTACTGCACCACAAAGCCTAATCAAACAAATGATTTATGCTTTCAAAGTTGGCCACATGGGGCTGTCTTCTTGTAACTTTGTTAAACATCTTTGCCTGACCTTGACCCCTGACCCTGCCCTTCTAGTCTGGAGGGATGGCCTCTAGTACGGTGATCCTCTTTATGGGTAAAAAGGTCCCCTGCTATTTGTCTATAATGTCCTCTAATGTACTTGTAAAGTGTAATCATGTCCCCTCGCAAGCGCCTTTTTTCCAGAGAAAACAACCCCAAGCTTTACAGTCTATCCTCATAATTTAAGTCTTCCATCCCTCTAACCAGTTTCGTTGCACGTCTCTGCACTCTCTCCAGCTCATTAATATCCCTCTTAAGGACTGGTGTCCAAAACTGCACTGCATACTCCAGACGAGGCCTTACCAGGGACCTATAAAGAGGCATAATTATGTTTTCATCCCTTAAGTTCAGGGCCGGAACTAGGGGTAGGCAGAGTAGGCACATGCCTAGGGCGCAAAGCTGGGAGGGTGCCAGGCACGTACCTCCTCTGTCGCCTACCCCAAGTCCGGTTCCCTTCTCTTGCCGACTTTGTGCGCTTATGCGCATGCGCACGCGAGCGCAAATGCACGCACGCCCACACTATACAGGCGCCGCGAGTGCCGGGCCTGCCTAGGGCGCCTGCCCAGCGTGGTCCGGCACTGCTTAAGTTAATGCCCTGTTAATGTTCTGTCTCATGTAAAATATGCAATATGGTACCAGTATTACATGTATGTTTGCAAATGCAAGGAGTCTGATTGGTAAAATGGGAGAGCTGGAAGTGCTGGTGCTAGAGGGGCTATACTTTATTTCGGTGGGACAGAGGCAATAGAAAAGGAGGAGGGGTAGGTGTTTTTGTTAGGTGGGGTTTAAAAGCTAAAACAAGGAGGAGGTGATGTTAGAAAATTAGGGGGCAGAAGCCTTATATGTGGAGCTTTTCACTGATCGTAAAGTTTACAGGAAATTCATTTTGACTGGAAAAACATTACTGCCAGGACTGTTAATGGGAGCAAGTTTATAAACTTGTTGCATGCACATTTTATGGCACAGGTTGTTGAGGAGCCAACCAGAAAAAATGCTATACTGTATCTCTAATGACCCAGAACATATAGCAAATTTGCAGGTAATTGGACCCCTGGGTAATAGTGACCATAATGTGATTTAATTTAATGTCTGGTGCAAAAAAAACATACACTGGGGCAGCAAAAACCATGAGTTTCAGAAAAGCAAATTTTAGTTCCTTAAGGCTGCCCAGCAGAGCATAGATTGGGGCATTATGTTTTCTGCTAAAAACAGAGAACAGCAATGGTTGGTATTTAAAATATTGCATTGTTACTGTTCTCAATTTATTAAGAAGTAAATGTAAAAGCACCAAGAAACACCCTATGTTAATATAGAAATTAATAGGAATTAAGAGAAAGGCATTTAAAAATTACAAGTCTGTGTGGACAGAAGCTGCATTTAATGTATATAAACATTGTAATAAATGTTGTAAAACAGCAATCCCGAAGGCAAATATTGGAAATGAGGAGCACATTGTGTCAGAAGTTTTTTTAATTATAGTAATAGTAAAAAGATGCATGTTAAGAGTGTTGCCCCTTTAAATAATGGTACCAGTATGGTGGTAACAGATACAGGTAAAGTAAATGTGGTAAACCAGTTCTTTTCTTTTTTCTTTTCTTTTTCAGTGTATACAATAGAGGAGTCAGGCTCACTTTGAAACTGCACTTTTGGCTCAGCTCATGCAGTGCCTGACTCAGGATATGGTTCATAAAGCTTTACTATTAATGAATGTGAACAAGGCATTAGGGCGAGGTGAAATACACCCACATTTTTTTAGAGAGCTTAGTTCAGTTTTTCACCAGATTCTATTTCTGATTTTGCATCTGGTATGGTACCTATGGATTGGAGGAAAGCTGGTGTCATTCCTATATTTTAAAAGGGATTAAGATCTCAGCCTGGCAATTATAGGCCTGTGGTGGGCAAATTATTTGAAGGCTTGTTAAGGGATCACATTTAAAATTTAGTGAATGTCACTATGAGTAGCAATCAGCATGGCTTTATGGAAGATAGGTCATGTCAGACAAATTTGATTGCTTTTTATGATAAGGTTAGTTAGATACTAGACAGGAGAAGTAGTGATCTATTTGGATTTTGCCAAAGTGTTTGATACAGTGCCCCACAAACGACTGCTTTCTAAAGTAAGGGCTCTTGGGTTTTATGAGGTCGTACAGAGGGTGGTTGTTAATGGTATATCTCTACTTGGAGTAAGGTTCTTAGTGGGGGTCCCTCAGGGCTCTGTATTGGGTTCACTTTTATTTAACTTGTTTATTAATGATTTAGGGGAGGGTATTGTAAGTAATGTATCGGTGTTTGCAGATGAAACAAAACTATGCAGCCCAATTAATTCCATCCAGGATGTGACAACCTTGCAGCAGGATCTTGACAAACTAGCAATCTGGGCAGCTAAGTGGCAGATGAGATTCTATGTTTATAAATGTAAAGTCATGCGCCTAGGATGTAAAAATATGCAAGTGGCTTATACCCTTAATGGGACGTTACTAGGTCCTTGTAGATAATAGCCTTGACTGTAGCAAGCAATGCCAGTCAGCGGCATCAAAGGCAAACAAGGTCTTGAGCTATATGAGCTGTATTTAAAGGGGCATAAATTCACAGGAAGAGGGGGTTATTCTACCACTTTACAGAGCACTGGTAAGGCCCCATCTAATGCCGTATATTTTTGGTCTCCAGTGCTCAAACAGGACATTATTGAATTAGAGAGGGTCCAGAGAAGGGCAACTAAGCTGGTAAATGGTATGGAAAATCTTAGCTATGAGGAAAGACTGGCCAAGTTTGGAAGAAGAGGTGCTAAAGGGAGGATAGTATAACTTTTTATAAATATATAAGGGGATCGTACAATAACCTCTCCTTGAATCAGTCGTACTAGCTGATACATTAGATAGCTTTAAAGGACATGTAATGATTACATTTTCCTACCATGTATATAATTTGGGCATATCTTCCCCACCCAAGCCACATCATTTGTACTGCATATACCCCCTCCATTTGCCAGCACCATCACATTTTCCTAAAACTAATAGCAGCTTTCACCCAGCTGCCATTTTCCCTAACACATCATCAGTAACATTAACATGTGCAAACAGGACATGTATGCTATGAAGTTCATGCAATGCAGAATGCCGTATTTTACACAGGCACAACATACTTTGATAAAAAGTTCTGCTGTGGTTGAGCACTGTAATAGTTAAGCTGAGCTCAGGAGAAGTGATTAGGAAAATAAATAGGATCAAGCAGCTAAGAGTTTCTATGGAAACCAGCAATGCTATCTCTTCATTGGCTGGTTAGACCAGAAGGGTGTGTTTAGTAATCAGAGCTGAAAAGAACTGAGCATGCTCATAAGTCAACAGCCAAAGCAATTCCTGAGGGAGGGGGCCAAGTTAGTTAGAGGAGGAGATGGATTTCTAAGTGATCAAGGGGAGGCTGCAGCCTTACTGTTAACCTTTTAACAACCAGAGTGGCAGGTATCTAAAGATTTCAAAGAGGCTGTTCACTGATTTTTTACATTTTGTGGGGGGGGTTACATGTCCTTTAAGAAGGGGTTGGGTGGCTTTTTAGGGACTGAAGGGAATACAGTGCTATGGAAGATAGCTCATAGTACAAGTTGATCCAGGGACTGGTCTGATTGGAGAGGCTTTAAATGTTTTTTGTTTTTTTTTGCCTTCCTCTGGATCGACTAGCGACTAATAGACGGTTTATATACAGACTTGAGTTTTAACTTGATGGAACGTGTGTCTTTTTTCAGCCTAACTTTGCTTTCAATACTCCAATTCATTTTACTGCCATTTTGAGGTGATAACTCTTAGGGAATTAAGAAGGCATTGTCAGTTATGGCAACCTGTATCAAAGTGGTGGTGGGATGGTATGGATCAGCCCCTATCTGAATGATCTTTCCTGTAATGAACCTTTATAGCTGTCCATTTCGATATTTGAGAGCAAAGGCTAGTGGATCAAACTGCAGAAATGTTCTCTCAGCTAGAGCATGACTTCCTTGAATGGAATATAATAGGTGCATGTCTCAGGCAGCTACTGGGGTAGACTCTCCACATTGAGATTGACCAACCAAGTACTGTCCGGTACTGTCCCCAAAGATGTAATTTTGTTAAAAAAAACGGTACTTGGTTGGTCACTCTCGATGTGGAGAGTCTCTAGACCTCCATCCCTCATGATGGGGGTGTAGAGGCAGTCCGATTCAAGTTGACCCGTGATGAGGCTCTGGACGGAGCACAAAAAAACTTCACCTTCCAATGCTTACAATTAGTACTTCTGAACAATTACTTTTTATTTCAAAATAATTTTTTTTCTTCAGATAATGGGTACGGCGATGGGATCGAACGTGGCCCCGTCCTATGCAAAAATTTATATGAACAGTTTCGAAGAGCGCTTTGTATATCCCAATTAACTATTCAAATAATATTGTTGGCTTTGGGTACGCTTTATTGACGATATTTTTGCTTTATAGACGGGGCCGCGTTGGACCTTGGACAAATTCTTTGATGAAATAAACTGTGTATCCCCACACACTAAATTTACATTGAATGCCAACCAAGAATGTATTCCATTCTTGGACACCCAAATCAGTTTATGGGAAGGGACATACATAGTAACATAGTAACATAGTAAGTAAGGTTGAAAAAAGACACATGTCCATCGAGTTCAACCTTTTTTTTTTTTCTTTTTTTTTTTTTAATTAACTACCTATCTGCCAGTTGATCCAGAGGAAGGCAAAAAACCCATCTGAAGCCTCTCCAATTTGCCTTAGAGGGGGAAAAATTCCTTCCTGACTCCAAAATGGCAATCGGACTAGTCCCTGGATCAACTTGGACTATGGGCTATTTCCCATAACCCTGTATTCCCTTACTTGCTAAAAAGCCATCCAACCCCTTCTTAAAGCTATCTAATGTATCAGCCTGTACAACTGATTCAGGGAGAGAATTCCACATCTTCACAGCTCTCACTGTAAAAAACCCCTTCCGAATATTTAGGTGGAACCTCTTTTCTTCTAATCGGAATGGGTGACCTCGTGTCAGCTGGAAAGACCTACTGGTAAATAAAGCGTTAGAGAGATTATTATATGATCCCCTTATATATTTATACATAGTCATCATATCACCCCTTAAGCGCCTCTTCTCCAGCGTGAACATCTCCAATTTGGCCAGCCTTTCCTCATAGCTAAGATTTTCAATACCTTTTACCAGCTTAGTTGCCCTTCTCTGTACCCTCTCTAATACAATAATGTCCTGTTTGAGTGATGGAGACCAAAACTGTACGGCATATTCTAGATGGGGCCTTACAAGTGCTCTATACAGTGGAAGAATGACCCTCTCCTCCCTTGACTCTATGCCCCTTTTAATACAGCTCAAGACCTTATTTGCCCTTGATGCTGCTGACTGGCATTGCTTGCTACAGCCAAGTTTATCATCTACAAGGACTCCAAGGTCCTTTTCCATAATGGATTTGCCTAGTGCAGTCCCATTAAGGGTATAAGTGGCTTGGATATTTTTACATCCCAGGTGCATGACTTTACATTTATCAACATTGAATCTCATTTGCCACTTATCTGCCCAGATTGCCAGTTTGTCAAGATCATGTTGCAAGGATGCCACATCCTGGATGGAATTAATTGGGCTGGATAATTTTGTGTCATCTGCAAACACTGATACATTACTTACAACACCCTCCCCTAAGTCATTAATGAACAAGTTAAATAAAAGTGGACCCAATACTGAACTCTGTGGGACCCCACTAAGAACCTTACTCCAAGTAGAGAATGTCCCATTAACAACCACCCTCTGTACCCGATCCTGTAGCCAGTTTCCTATCCACGTGCAAACGACTTAATTAAGCCCAACAGACCTTAGTTTAGAAAGCAGTCGTTTGTGGGGCACAGTATCAAACGCTTTGGCAAAATCCAAATAGATCACATCTACTGCCCCCCCACTATCCAGAATCTTAGTTACCACATCATAAAATGCAATCAAATTCGTCTGACATGACCTATCCTTCATAAAGCCATGCTGATTGTTGCTCATAATGCCATTCATTAGGACAAAATTTTGAATGTGATCCCTTAACAAGCCTTCAAATAATTTGCCCACCGCAGATGTCAAGCTTACTGGCCTATAATTGCCAGGCTGAGATCGTAATCCCTTTTTAAATATTGGAATAACATCAGCTTTTCTCCAATCCATAGGCACCATACCAGATGACAGTGAATCTGAGAAAATTAGAAATAAGGGCTGGTCTAAAACTGAACTAAGCTCTCTTAGAACCCGGGGGTGTATGCCATCAGGCCCTGGAGCCTTGTTTACATTTATTTGTATTAAAGCTTTTTGAATCATATCCTGAGTCAGCCACTGACTAGATTGAGCTGAACCATTCGTGCAGTTATTAAGTGAGCCTGTGAACCCAGACTCCTCTATTGTATACACTGAAGAAAAGAACTGATTTAACACATTTGCCTTATCTGTATCTGTTACAACCATACTGGTACCATTATTTAATGGAGCAACACTCTCAACCTGCATCTTTTTACTATTAATATATTTAAAAAACTTTTTAGGGTTAGTTTTCACCTCCACCGCAATTAACTCTTCATTTCTTTTCTTAGCCTTCCGGATTGCTGATTTACAACATTTATTACAGTGTTTATATTCATTAAATGCAGCTTCTGTCCCTACAGATTTGTAGTTTTTAAATGCCTTTCTCTTCTTTCCCATTAACTTCTTTACCTCTGTATTAAGCCACACAGGATGATTCTTAGAGCTTCTACATTTAGTCCTTAAGGGAATAAATTGAGAACACTTCGGTCGGGATCTTTATGTGAAACCCACAGACAAAAATACCAATATACACGGGTTTAAAGTATTGTATCCGACCGGGGTACCCTCCAGGGAAGAATGGATGAGATGACTAAAATATTTCAAGAGAGAGGGTACCCTTTACCACTATTAAGGGAACAGCGTTCTCTAGTGGAACACCCTGATGGGGGTCAGACCCACACACAAGGACGAATTAATGAGGGTGGGCGGTTAACATTTATTTCCAAATATAACCCTTTAAACCCACATATTTCAAGGATTATTTACAAACATTGGGGGCTTCTAAAAGATGGTATACCCAACATATGAGAGTTTCAGTCTCCCCCTATGATGGCCTGCAAAAAGAAAAAAACTGTGGGTTCCTCCATAGTAAGATCAGATTTAGGGGCTATAAAAGAAACACAGCAAGTGCTGAGACCAGTGAAGTATGGTACTTACCCCTGTCTAGCATGTAATTGCTGTTCTAATTGGCAACGAGGTGAAATCATTTACCATTCACATAAAGGTACCCCCATAAAAATTAAGGGTTACTTTACCTGCTCCCCTACATTTGTAATTTATGTGATAAAATGCCCATGTGGCTTACAGTATGTAGGATAAACTACCCACATGGTGAAAGATCGTATACGTGAACATAAGTCAGCAAGCAAAACAAAAAAAAAAAACAGAACAAGCTATCGCTTGTCACTTTATTGAGAAAGGACATGGAGTCCATCAATAAAAATATCAAGTAGTGGATGGGGTCCCTAAACCACACCGTCGGGGTGACAGGTTAAAAGAACTACTTAAAATGAAGGCAATGTGTTGTTGGGTACTCTCACACCAAGGGGTTTAAATAGGGAGTATGAGCTGCATAAAATCTTTAGGTAATATATTTTTATAGTGGAATGTTTTTATTGCTTTTATTTGTCAGAATTATGACATTTGGATTGATGTATTGCTCATGGATAACTTCAAATGATGTAATAGGAAGACTTTGATACAAGATGTATACAATCTTTCATGTATTTTTGCAACAGTGTGTTTTCAGTAGTTTGAGGAAATTCAGCTGTTTTGGAAGTGAAGCTGCCAATAGATGGTGCTGTGAGAATAAGGTTTAAAAATGTGTCCACTGTGTGTGTTCAGTAGCTTAAGGAAAGGCTGCTGTCAGTCTGAAATGTCTCTGTATTCCTGTCTAGCAAAAGCCGTTTTCTACAATAAAGGCTTTTAAAGAAAAATATCTCACCATGTGGTGCTGTCTATCTGCACAATTTAATATATTAACACTTTTAACGCCAAGAATGTAGCAGCTACGTTCTGCAATAAAAAGGCAATAAAAAGACTCTAAGCGTTAGGGATGTAGGAGCTAGGTTCTCTATTAAATACAGTGGTTGCTCAACCCCCTAGGCAATGAGCCAAGGGGGCTACAACACGGTCCTGTGACGCAATAGTCACAGGACCCGATTTGTACCTTTTGTACCTGTTTCTGTTTTTTTATATCTTTTTATTACAGTTTTCATTTTGTTTTAAATACTGTAAAATACAATCTTTCAGTATTTTTTTTCACAAAAATCTAATACAAAATAAACAAAGAGAAAAACAGAAATAATATGACTGTTATGCTTACATTTGCTTATACTTTCAAAAATAATAAATTACAACTTTAACCCTTTGCCTGCCAAGCACATACACAATACGTTCTGACAGGCAAGGGCTTTAACTGCCAAGCACTTTCCTAGTATGTTCTGCCAGAAATCAGCGCTGATCTCTGCATCAGCGGCTTTAGCCGCATCTGCAGAGATTTAGCAGTGGTGACATCCCCCTGGCCAATGAGCCTGGGGGGCTGTCATGTTGGTCCTGCAACAGGATTGTTGCAGGGCAGACTTAAAATCGCAAAAAGCAGCATCTGCTGCACTTACCAGTTTGGCTTGCTTCTCCTTCACTGGCGATGCCCATGCACTTCCTGCTTGCAGTGACTCAGCATACAGTACATGCTGCTCCAGGACTCCTCCAGCCATCAGATTGTCCCTCCTGCTCCAGGAACGGTAAGTGGCCTTCATTTACCCACTACACACATATATACATCTATTCACTCTTACACACTCATTTTAGTAGATTCATTTTTATTTTAAATTTTTTTTGTAAAGTTATGTATACTTCTTTGCACTTCATTTCACACTTATATACACACTGTCACACCCCTTTTAGAAGTATACACACATGTTTACACAAAAACTCACAGAGGGTTTTTTTACTTTTTCATTTTACCAATTTGTGTTTTTTATCCCTAAAAACTGTTTATTTTGGCAGCATGATTATTGGATAATCGATTTTGGCCACTAATTATGCTGTCGGATCAGTTATTTTGTTATTTCATTGATTTACACAATTTTTGTGGTTTTATTGCTTTTTTATCACTGCATTATTTTTCCTTATGTATCTTTAGTATAGTTTTGCTGTTTGGTGCTTTGGTATAGAAAGATATATTTTACTTAATTTGATCCGTCAGAATATGTACTTTCCAAAAATATATGGTTTTCTTGGGGTCTTTTTACAGTTTGGGGGTCTTACAACACATAACGCACAGTCCGGGTACTGTTTTCAGCAGCTGAGTTGGCTAGCGTGAAAATTCATATGCATGTTTTTCACTTGGGATCCGTACACACCACATACTTTGGTAAATCTATGCATATTGGGCATCAAACTATTCAGTATACCTCTGAAGTCCATATTTAGGCTGATTTTTCTTTCTACGTAATGATAAATGCGGCAAACTGCGACATTTTTAGGCCATTTTTAGAAATGTATAGAAAAGTTTTGCAGTTTGGTATTTTTGTGTAGAGAGACATCTTTATCTTTGTTGGATTCGTCAAAATGTGTACTTTCCAAATATATTTGCTTTTGGGGGGGCCTTTGCTGTTAGGAGGGTCTTGTGGCACATAATATGAAGTCAAGGGTCTATGTTCACAGAAGGCAGCCGAGATTCATATGCACTATTTTTATTTGGGGTCCGCACGTGCCAGCTGCCTTGGTATATCTATGAATATTAGGCATCAAACTGTTCAGTAGACATTAGCATCAATATTTATGGTGTTTTACAATTGTATGTAAGAAATTGGGTGAGATAAATGAGGCCCATTGCAATATTTTTAGGCGATTTTCAGAAATGTAAAAACCGTTGCTTTTATCGCCAAATTTAGGAAAGGTTTGCGGATTGGTGTTTTGGAGTAGAAAGACATGCATATCTTCAGGGGAATGTGTACTTTCCAAAAATATATGGTTTTCTGGGGTGAATGTACTTTTTTCTACCTTTGTCCCCCCACCCCCAAACCTATGTAAATGTGTTGATTTTGCAGTACATGAAATAACAGTCTTCATTTTGGGGCCCCTATATGCCACGTGCTTAGGTAAACCTATACATATTGGGCATCAAACTGTTCAAAGGACCCCAGGTTTTCATATTTGGGGTGATTTATCTTGATACCTGATAGTATGTGGGAAATACGATACTGCAGGGTGGAAGTTTTGAGGTGATTTTTAAAAATGTAACCAAAATTGCCATATTTAGGAAAGGTTTGTGGCTTGGTGCTTTGGAGTAGAAAGACATGCATACCCAATTTGGATTCAGGAAATGTGTACTTGACAAAAATATATGGTTTTCTGGCTTGAACGTACTTTTTTCTACCTTTGCCCCCCCCAAAAACTATGTAAATGTGTTGATTTTGTAGTACCTGCAATGACAGACCATATGGGGTCTTCATTTTGGGACCCCTATATGCCTCATGCTTGGGTACACCTATACATTTTGGGCATCATACTGTTCAGAGGACCCCCGGCTTTCATATTTGGAGTGCTTTATCTTGATACCTAATTGTATGTGGGAAATACGATGCTGCAGGGTGGAAGTTTGGAGGTGATTTTTGAATATATCCCTAAAATTGCCAAACTTAGGAAAGTTTTGCAGCTTGGTGCTTTGGAGTAGAAATACATGCATTCCCAATTTGGATTTGGGGGAATGTGCACTTTCCAAAAATATATGGTTTTCTGGGGTGAACATACTTTTTTCTACTTTTGCCCCCGCCCCCAAACTATGTAAAAGTGTTGATTTTGCAGTACCTGAAATCACAGACCATATGGGGTCTTCATTTTGGGGCCCCAATATGCCACGTGCTTAGGTACACCTATACATATTGGGCATCAAATTGTTCAGAGGACCCCAAGTTTTCATAATTGTGGTGATTTGTCTTTATACCTAATAGTATGTGGGAAATATGATGCTGCAGGGTGGAAGTTTTGAGGTGATTTTTGAAATTGTCACCAAAATTGGCAAATGTTTGCGGCTTGTTGCTTTGGCGTAGAAATCTGGATTCGGGAGAACATATGGTTTTCTGGGATATACATACATACTTTATTCTACCTAAATATATACCTATCTATATTAAAGTGAAAGAGTACAAAATGTTCAAAAATGGTCTGGCAATAAAAGTACCAAATCAGCTGGCAGCGAAAGGGTTAAAAGTTGCAAATTAGCATTTTGTGCTATTAGCAATGGGTGTCCCTGGATGCACAGCTAACTCCAAGTTATTAAAAAAAATTTGGCCAGGGCAGGGCCCCTACAAGTTATTAAAAGAAGCATTAGTGGCCAGGGCCCCTACAAGTTATTTAAAAAAACATTTGGCCAGGGCCCCTACAAGTTATTAAAAAAGTATTAGTGGCCAGGGCCCCTACAAGTTATGAAAAAAAAAATATTTGGCCAGGGCAGGTCCCCTACAAGTTATTAAAAAAAATATTTGGCCAGGGCCCCTACAAGTTAATAAAAAAAGTATTTGGCCAGGGCACCTACAAGTTATTAAAAAAAGCATTAGTGGCCAGGACCCCTACAAGTTATTACAAAAAAGCCAGGGAGCTCAGGTGCTGGTATCTTCAGTTTCCTGTGCTTTGATTCGCCAGTGAAATGTAAGTCCCGGTAAAGCTGCATGGCAATTGGACAAAGTAGAGGGGAGGTTCAAACTTCATAGCTTCTCCAAATTACAAGCGCACACCCTGGCCCTCCTAAAACTAGAGTACCTGGTGCCCAGCGAAATAGGGGATCGGCCACCCCCTCAAAATTCCAAACAAAGAAAAATTCACTGGCACTCAAGTAGTACTTGCAGGGTGAAACCCTTGCTTTAAATTTATTCAATGCGGCATGCGTTTCAAACTTCACCCATCCAATCCCCATTGGGGACTTACACTTCATGGCGAATCAGAGCGCACAATGCAAGAAGCAGCCATTGAAACTCCACCCAGCCCTCCCTTCCGAAGTCTGCAGCTCACTGATGGCAGGGGCCCGGCTATGCACGTAAGTGCAGCACGGCCGGGCCCCCCTTAACTCCCCAAATCATCCGAGCCCGGCACAGTAGTCCCCCCTTTCCCACCCTGACCTGCATAGAGCATAGGGAAACTTATCAGGACCATTTTTAAATGAAGAGTGATTGGTGCTCCTCTAGCAGTTTGTATAGGTATGAACAGGTTATCATTTTCAGTCTGGGTCTGAGGTCTGAACAGGTTAAGGCTTTAGGTGTGTGAACAATAGAGGTGTTATGGGTGTGAACCTGAGGTGTCTGAATTTGAGGTCTGAATTACTGTCTGAATTTGAGGTGTTAAATAATGCAAGGGCCAGTTTATTTCAGTACTGATACCTTTGGAAGCTTACACAAGGTAAGCAACAGGCAGACTTTCTTGTGGGAGGCCTACAGAATCCATCAAGAACAACTGACATCCCTTTTCCAGAAGTCACAAAGTTTTCTCTTCTTTGCTATTTACAATCTGCATTCCAGATCTGGCAAATTTGGAATTGAACTGATAGAAGCTAGACCCCAGGTTATTGGTTCTCAGAATATGTAGAGCCTCTTAGTTCATATATGTAGTTGCATGAGGTGAAACCAATGTGCATTTGGTAGAAGCTGTAAATGTCATCATGGATCTTTACGCACAAAACAAAAACTGTTGTTTCGTGTTAGCCAGATGCAAAAATAACAAATAAAAACAAACAAATACAAAAAGTATTGTAAAAGTGAAACCTATATTGGCTAACAATAAAAATACATTGCACCAAGGCCCCTTCGTCAGGCAAAATGCAAATTAAAGCATATATACTGTTAAAACAGGTATTCATGGGCAATAAATGAGGAGGTTATAGATAGAAATAAATTGTACAGATAATAAAATTAATTAGGGTGGATTGTAAATAGTCCAGGGTCTGGATTCAGTCAGGTCACATAGTGTGACATGAAATCTGACCCTAAATTAAGGCCCTGTTTTAATGTGTTAAATAACATACATTTGAATTCATAGGTCTTCCTTTCCCGTTCAGTTTTGAAGTTCCCTTTTAGAATTAAGACCTTCTTGTCCTGAAGGCTTTGGTTTTTATTGGAGAAGTGTTGCCCCACTGGTGTATCATAAGATTCGGTCTTATTTGGATCTTTTGATGGTTCAGCCTTGTGCATAGTTTTTGTCCTGTTTCTCCAATGTATATGCCTCCTGTAGAGCACCTAGTACATGTAATCATGAATGCCACATTGGATGACACACACAAATAGGTTTTTTTTTTTTTAGCAAAGTCCAATCTAGCCTATTTTTAAAGATTACGAATGGCTTGCACCTTGCAGTGTACCCTCTGTATTTACGTTCATGCAGTCTTCTCTTTATGGTAGACTTGGATATTGATATGCCTACCCCCTGGAGAGTGTTATTCACTTGTTTGGCTGTTGTGAAGGGGTTTCTCTTCACCATGGAAATTACAGCAAAACCATCCACATACAAGCACCCCCTCAAATCAACTACATGGCTTTTATCTGCTTAATTGATAATGACATAACAAAGAAATTGCCCGCACCTGCCCATGAAATAGCCTTTGAGTCAATGGTCAAATTACTTTTGAGCCCCTAAAATGAGGTGATTGTGTTAAAAAAAGGCTTTAGTTCCTCCCATTTTTATGCAATCTGTTTGTTCAACCCACTGAATTAAAGCAGAAAGTCTGCAGTTCAACTGCATCTGAGTTGTTTTATTTAAAATTTATTGTGGTAACGTACAGAATCAAAATTAGAAAAAAGGTGTCTCTGTCCAAAGATTTATGGGCCTAACACTATAGTAGTTAGCTACAGCCTACAACTGAACATTAATAGAAAAATAGCCAGAGACCTGCAACCCATGCTCCATACAGATTTTATACTAATGGAAATATTCCCGGAACTACCTCTTTTGTCTTATAGAAAACCTCCTAATCTGAGGAAAATGATTGTCAGAACTGGACTATAAGAAGGGTCCAAAGACTGACTTAGGCTAAAAAGAGGTGGAAGTGAGACATAAATACAGTGGCTTTCTTTTAAATCAGAGGAACTGAGAGAAAGCACGCAGAGCAGATTTACTGCTAAGTGATTTATATTCTTCACAACATGTTTCGAGCTGTTCGCCCTTTATCAAGAATAAAGGGCAAACAGCCCGAAACATGTTGTAAAAAATAAATCACTTAGCAGTAAATTTGCTCTGCGTGCTTTCTCTCAGTTCCTCTGATTTAATTGGATTACCGTTTCACACCTGGAGCGGGGGGGTGTCTTACTGAGATGGAGAGCTAGAAATAACCCAGTCATCCCTACGTTGTGTACAGTGGCTTTCTTTCACTTGATCTTCTTGTTGAATTAAGTTAATGCCCAGTTAAGTTATGGCCCAGTTAGAGGAAAATATCCTGGCTTCTTGCAACACCAGGCCCTTCACCTATTTACGGTATATAGATGACATACTTATCATAGGGACACCATCAGAAAAAGAACTATTGGCATACCACCAAAGATTTAACTGATTCTACCCCACTATCAACTTTATCCTTAACCATTCTTATCCACACATCAACTTTCTGGATACCACCATCTACATCAAAAATGGAACCATACAAACATCCCTATACCAAAAACCAACAGGCCATCCTGCATATCTTAGGTGGGACAGTTTTCATCCTCATCACATAAAAAAAATGAGTTGTGTTAAGCCAGGCTCTGAGATACAATCATAGAAGTAAAGACCGCTTCAGCTCACCGAACCTCCCCTCCTCCAGGTGCCCAGTCAACAGTGTCCCCACTGTAAATACATATAACTCAGACAGGCAAACGGCACTTCTGGAATGTGGTTTATTGGAGTTGCTGCTGTTAGACACCTAACGCGTTTCGGGAATGTATCCCTTAGTCATAGGCTAACTGATCATTTCAGACAGCTGTAGTTATATACAACAGTAAACAGTGACCCCTAATGGGCTCTCAATAAAATTATTGTTGATCATATGTGGCGTCCTGGCTACAGTTCCTACGGAATCTGATGAACTGGCTATAGGGGATACTGTCATGTAATCCTAACAGGTCCGGAATTTAAATCTAATGTGTCAGAGGGTTCTACAACTGCAACACTAGAAATGTTGTATATCTCTATAACAGCAGCAACTCCAATAAACCACATTCCAGAAGTGCCGTCTGCCTGTCTGAGTTATATCTGAGATACAATCAGATTTGCTCAAACGTTGATGACAGAAATAAACATCTCCATTCCTTATGGAAACCTTTTGTTAATAAGGGATACCATCCGCAGGTTTGAGGGTACCTGGTGGAATCCCTGGTAGTCCAGTGGTGGCATGGCGGGGACGTCCGCTGTGTCTTCTCCCTGCGCATCTGAGCTTCCGAGTTATGATGCGACGTATGACGCATCGCGCATAAGTGCGAAATTCATATATTTAAAGAACCGGCTTATACTGTGTCATTGCCCAACGTAGGTCTATTCATATAGTTCCTGGGTGCATTTATCTCTGTATTCTGACCAGTTCCTGACCCTGACCAAGCCTGACTCCTGCCTGTATCTTGACCAGTCTATCGGATCCTGTTTCATATCTGCCATTTTGTGTAATCTTACAGTATATAATATATTTAAGATCATTAATGTCATTAAAGGAGTTAAAGGCCAGTAAGCACAAAATCCCCTTTAAAAAGCCTAGTTTATAAGGATTATTTACTTTTATTCAAACCCACCAGCCTTAAAGTTATATTTTGTTTTCCCATGCTTCTTGTCTTCAACTGCATTACCTAAGCCACTCTGATGAATGAATTGTGTTAATATGGAATCTCTAGTTAAATATATATTCAGAGTATGCTTTATTTTTTTCTCCAACTTTAGGCTTCTTCCCTGGCAGTTCTCAAGGTTGTGATGCATTTCTTCGGCATAAAATGACTTTGATTTCACCATCTATCCTGAAGAAATATGGTATTCCGTTTGATCGAGTGAGTTTTATCACGTGTGATCGACTTTACACAAAGATTAATAATTTCCTCCATTTAGTTTTCTAGAGCTTTTGGTTTATAATCATTTTGTGAACAACTTTGTGCTTAAAGCAGACCTGTCACTCAAAGAAATACTTCTAAATTATTTTCTATTGGTTTAGCCAAGTAAAATAAACTTTACTTGCACAATATGAATTCTATCTAGTTTCCTTCATTCTTTTGGCTGTCACAATCAGAGCACATAGGCAAGTGCAGTTTTGTGAACTCTGTTATTAAGTCAAGCTTTACAACATCCCAATATCTTGTTTATGTGCAAGAATGGGGAACCTGTGCACTGACTCCACAATTATACTGTAGTCCGTGAAGAGGGTAGGGAAATGCGAGGCGATCAAGGATATCTAGGAAGTGCAGAATGGAAAGTGAAAGTAATTGCCTGCCCCTCCTCTATGACTGAGGCAATATATGACTGACAGCTGTGATTTTTAAATATATTATAACAGATATAGATTTGTTATTAAAAATAGAATTTGGGTTTTATGTTTTAATTTGAAAAGGACTTTTAGGGACAGATTTATCAAAGTTGTGCTTTCCATTAAAAATTCTAGTTTTCAAGGTTATTTTTCAGTCAGAAATGAACCATATGAAGATGTTAATAGCCTTCATGATGTTCAAGTTTTTTTGGTGGGTTTCACTTGAACCCTCGATCAATTTCAGTTTTCTGATTTTTTCTTCACCAAAACCTCTATCAATTCAAGTTTTTGGGTTTCACAACTTGAACTTGCTGATTTGAGTTTTTTACATTCGAGTTTTTTCTTAAATAAGAAACCATTTGAGTTGTGAGTTAATTTGAGGTTTAAAAGAGCTCACATAGCTCTAAAATTCGACCTTTGATAAATAGCCCCCTTAATATTCCACTTTATGAGTGACAGGTCCCCTTTAAATAAGATGTCTTTTTTATGTTGCTTTTAGATTACGCAGGAGGCTGGTGAGTTCATGATCACATTCCCTTATGGATACCATGCAGGATTTAACCATGGATTCAACTGTGCAGAGTCCACAAATTTTGCCACTTTGCGCTGGATTGATTATGGAAAAATGGCTACACAGGTATAGTGAACTAACTGTCCTAGCATAATAAACAAATAAAGAAGATATGACAGATAATCAAGACCACTAAAATGAATTTAGTGAAGCATGAAAACCATCATGGTTTAGGTGGAAAAAGCAGGTTTAGTGAAAACAGAAAAAAAAATCAGATGCTAAAAAGCCACTAATTGGTGATTCAAATTATCTACAAGGGCTACAGTACAGGTAGGAATTGGTCGCCTGCAGAAAATAAATGGTTCCATGGGTGACCATTCAATGGAAAATACCCTGCCATATAGATCCATTACAATTAATGTATGTAAAACACTATACATGCATCAATCCTGGCTAATTGCAAAAAAATATGTAAGATTACATTTTTCACAATTACCCAGGATTGCCACATGTAAAGTGCTTAACATGCTGCAGCTCTAGTGGATCCAGAATGCATTGTATTTTCAGATTTGTCCCCTGCGGGTAACGCAGATTTCCTGCTTGTTGCAAATCTCCTTGTATGCCATTGTACTTACATTTTTAGGTTTCCCTATTTTTTTCTCCCTTTGATCACTATGAACACTATAGGATAACACTATTTCAAATAAACACATTTTGTTTTTAAATTCCTCACAGGATTATTAGACTAGTGACACACTACAAGTTTTCTTTGCCTGCACTACTTCTATCTGCTCAATGTTAAAAGTACACTGGAAGGTACGGCATAGGCCTGTGAGTGCGGTCTTGGAGTTTATTTCGCTCTGCAGTGGTAGCAGACCTTCCTGTTTCTATTTGTCACCTGCATTTCTAAATAGGTGGAGAAACCACCTAGTGTGCCACTGACCTTAGGGGTTATAAGGATACAGAAACTGCATGTGTTGAAACAGTTACATTGGAGGGAAAATATGTAAAACTCCTGGGAAGGAGTCTACGTATGAGAGATAACCCTGAAACAAAGAAATGCACATTAATAATCATAATTATTATAGTTGTTAATCACATGAATGAGCAACAGAATTATTTGTTCTCAGGGAATGGGAACTGCACACTTTTGATGTACATTTCAAATTTGTTATAAATTTGGCATAACAAGCAGATGTGGTTTTCTATAATCTTGAAAACAGACAGCCCTCATTTATCCCTACATCTTGTTAAAATGCATTGAAGGTTAGTGAAATAATGGTCATATCTTAATAACAGAAATACAACAGCCTAAGCAAGATCACTAAAATGGATGCAGTAATGCTAAAAATGTGCTAACATGCAGTTATAATTCTACAGCACCATATAATCAATCTTGAAGGTTTCCTCATCAAATTCTACTCAGAAACTTTTCCTCCATACCACTTTCCATACTCCCATATACATGTACTTTCTTTTTCTTTGTGTCCTATAATCTCACTGTTCCTTCTGCATTGCCATCTTCATCTTTTGAACATGTTCATCTACTTCTGCTCCCATTTCTCCAATTATTTGATGGTTTTATCTCCTTTTAGGCTCAATAGTATTTTTCTTTCTTTTTGTGGTTCAGTGCACATGTCGAAAGGACATGGTGAAGATATCTATGGATGTATTTGTAAAGTTTCTGCAGCCAGATCGCTTTGAAGCGTGGAAGCAGGGGAAAGACATTACTATCCTGGACCACTTAAAACCTACTGAGCTCAGTAGTCCTGAACTAGAGGCATGGAGGGAAAGAAGGAGCCAGTTAAAGGACAAAACAGACCACAGGTATTAAATATAAAAATGAAAAGGGCAATGAGTTCACTTCTAAAGATAACCTAATCATTTTATTACTGCAAAAGAGTGGATGAGGGGCAAAAATAGAACATTATAAAATACACTGCCTTTCAAAGGTGCTGATGCTGCCACATAGGCAAGTCAATCAGGAACATGAAGTGTTATGAAACAATCCCTGCCTTAAGGGCAGTATGTGTCTCTACATTTTTATATATTTTATGTTTTTCATGAGAAGTGGCAGCATTTACCAAAAGGTATTTTGACACCCAGTGGTGTTGGCTGTGGACTGAAGAAGGTTCCCATAAGCTTTAGTCTAAGTAGATAACAAGTCAGTTGCAATCACTGGTTTAGACTGCACTCATTGGTTCTGTTCGTTTTGTTTCTGGAGCTTCAGTGATCAGTGCTTAGTGAAAGCAGACTGGAAATACAGCTTGGTAAAAGATTAAAACAGTTGTGGTAAGCCTTTGAAGTACTTACCTAACTGAGAGAGTTTACATAAAAATGGATGAATGTGCTAAACCAGTGGTGATATATACACTAAAAATAGAATATTCCCTACTGGATATTACGGTTTACTGGAATTAACACAGTTTTTCATACAGGCAAGTGGCGTCTCCCCCCCCCCCAGGAATGTTATGGTTTCCTATAATATATGCTGTTTTAATGCATTCCCTGGGCAATGTAAAATCATGTTCTATTGTATAATGCAACATATTGCATTCACTTAGCACACCAAAAATATATAATAAAATACCTCCCAATTGTCACGATTTGCAAGGGAAAGTCCCAATTTTGACCCCTCAGCCCACGGTCTCAGATTTTTATTAAAATGTCCCAAGTTTCTCTTTGATTTCCTGTACTGACACCAGAAAATTATACAAATGAACCCTGAATACTCAGCACTTGAAATTAGATACAACTGCTGTAACTAATAAGATAAACAGTTCTCTTGATGTGTCACTGTGATGTTTGAAGTCCTGGATCATTGCTGCTATTGAGAAAGTGAAACTTTAGGCTGGTGCAATAAATTCAGTATATAAAATATGGCAATTTGTAGCCATATTCATTTTTAGGGTTTAGTTCTCCTTTAAGGGATAAGATACTTATGTTGGCCTTGAACATAGTATTTGTATTTGGATAGAGAACTACCTAAAAGATCAATTACAGAGTGGTGGCAAATTGAACAATTTCTAATTGGTCCAGTTTTGTCAGTGGAATATCGCAGGGCTCTGTACTTGGTCCTTTGCTTTTCAACTGTTTATTAATGACCTTGAGATGGGCATTGAAAGTTCCATGCAAGATGCTGCCACTTTGCAGACAGCAACGATTCAGAGGAAAACACCGCCTGGGGTGGCTCCAACAATGCCACCCCCCCCCCTCTCGGTTTACCTGTCGGGAGGGGAGGCAGGAACTCTAATGCGGAGGGCGCAATTGTGCTCTCTCGCATTAGTAAAGCCGAATTTCCGGTTCTTGCTTTTCAGCTCTATAACTCTGAGCTCGTCAGCGACTTGAAGGGGGGCCACATGGTACATTTCTGTTCAGTGAGTTTGCAATTGATCCTCAGCATTCAGCTCAGTTTCAAAAGCAACAGAAATGAACCATGTGCCCCCCCTCAAGTCTCTGATTGGTTACTGCCTGGTAACCAGGGTAACCAGTCAGTGTAAACCAAGAGAGCTGAAAAGCAGGAAGTAGTGATCTGACTGACTTGTTATACATTAAATCACTCCAGCCTTTATACATTACATTTTTGGCTAACTAACTATATTAGAAACATTTTTTATTTTACACAGCCTATCTATTTACCCAGTTTTTATTTTTACACTGAACAATTCCTTTAATGTATCTTTGTTGGGGCTAACCACCGCCTATTTCTCTGGGAGTGTCAGACAATCAAGTTTCTGGTTGCAAACCATGCTTGAGTCGCATAAATTACCATCTGGCTGCATAATTCTAAAAGGTTATTTAAAAACTCAAGTTGTATATTTTGGGTATAATAGGATACTATTATGAGGGGAGAATCACCAATAAATATAATGTTCCTCCAGATATGTAATCACTTTATCTACCTTTTGCAGTAGTTACATAGTTAAATTGGGTTGAAAAAAGACAAAGTCCATCAAGTCCAACCCCTCCAAATGAAAACCCCGCATCCATACACACACCCCTCCCTACTTTTACACAAATTATATATACCCATACCTATACTAACTATAGAGTTTAGTATCACAATAGCCTTTGATATTCTGTCTGTCCAAAAAATCATCCAAACCATTCTTAAAAACATTAACTGAATGTCACGGCCGGCACCCGATACCAGAACAAATGCCAAGCACCCTGGTCTCGGCTCGGCTTCACCAGTAGTGTGACCACCGTTGGGCTTCGGGAGGAGCCCTCAGCTTACTTGGGTGCCACCTGGACTTAACGAGGGGTGCAAGGCGAGATGTTCTAGCTGGCGAAGGGGCACGTCTGTTAGCAAAGTCTTTTTGGGCCGAAGGTCACGGTACAAAGGATTAGGCAGAAGGATGGTCAAACAGGCAGGGTCGAGGCAGGCGGATATCAGAATCGTCAGGCAGGCAAGGGTCAAACCGGGTTGTCAATCAAGGGGTCAAGCAGGAAGAGTTGTCGTAGGCAGGCAAGGGTCAGGATACAGAGTTCAGAATAGTCAGGATACAGGCAGGGTCAAACACGGATAATCAGAATACAGAATAACAGGAACAGATGCACTAGGCTCAGAAACCACTTAGAAACAAAGTTCTATCACAGGCACTGGCTGGGAGACAGAATGGGCCTTATATAGGTTCAAATTTCGCGCCTTTAAGAGGCGTGCAGGTGCGCCGCGCGCGCCCTAGAATCCAAGATGGCGCCAGCGCCGACTCGTGGACCATGCGGCGGGCGTCCCCGCCGACGACGCGGTGGACGACCCCGCCGCACAGGTACTGTTACACTGAATCAGCCATTACAACATCAACCGGCAGTGCATTTCACAACCTCACTGTCCTGACTGATGAAAGTTCTTTTCTTCTAGTCTAATTCTTATATGGCTACTCCTTTAGTTTAAGTAGAACTAGAAGATAAAAGAACCATTGGATACCGTTTATGGAAGTACTTTAGGTATGAAGCATGGGGAAAAATGGGTTTCCTGTAAGCATAATTTCTGCGTCTAAGGAGGAGTAATATGCAAAGACCTTAGTTCGTTTGATAGGGGAATTGAACCCTTGCACATTATGGATAAGAATTTTAAGAACCATAGTTAGTATAACCAATAAACAGCTGCTGATTTACTGTGCTTACAAGGCTACTTTGTTAGCCAGCCCATCGGTATATCAATAACATTCCGCTCCCTTGCAGCATTATGCTCAAATTGCTGAAACACTCGTATCTTTCTCAACATCGGCATATATAGAAAACAATACCAAATGTCTGTCAAACATGAACATGAACCAACTTCATGGTACTATAACGGTATATCCCGTTGTGTTGAAGAGCATAAGGGGTCACTAACTGTGCCACTCCCAGACCTGCCCTTGGCGGCACCATGTTTCTCACATATCAGAAGGGAGAAACATTAACCAACCAACACTTTCATTTCCTTTATTTCCCAGTGTACTCATGGAAATGTATCCAAACCATAGTCTAATTGTACCTCGAACCATTGTAAGAGGGGACTGGTAGTTAAGATTAGTAGTTATCATGACCGCTATATAACTTAGTCCATCATATCTACCAAAGCTACTCAGTTAAACCATACTCAATGGTTTGGGGCCATGCAAAAGTGATAGGCTTGGTGCAGTTTCTTAAGTATTTAAAGTATTTAATTGTATTTATTCCAACAGGTTGGACTGTTATTTATGGACTATTTTTATGGGATTTTTTCACATTTTTGAGATGGTATTCCTGTTATTGGGATATATTTGTACATGCAACAAAGGAATGGAATTTTCCATGATGTCACAAGTATCACCTGGAACACCAAAGGGGTGGGGTTACAATGGTTACTTAAAGGAAAACTATACCCCCACAATGAATACTTAAGCAACAGATAGTTTATATCAAATTGAATGACATATTAAAGAATCTTACCAAACTGGAATATATATTTACATAAATATTGCCCTTTTACATCTCTTGCCTTGAACCACCATTTCGTGACTCTATCTGTGCTGCCTCAGAGATCACCTGACCAGAAATACTACAACACTAACTGTAACAGGAAGAAGTGAGGAAGCAAAAGGCAGAACTCTGTCTGTTAATTGGCTCATGTGACCTTACATGTGGTTTGTATGTGTGCACAGTGAATCTTACGATCTCAGGGGGTGGCCCTTATTTTTTAAAATGGCAATTTTCTATTTATGATTACCCAATGGCACATACTACTAAAAAAGTATATTATTATGAAAATGGTTTATTTACATGAAGCAGGGTTTTACACATGAGCTGTTTTACTCAGTATCTTTTAATAGAGACCTACATTGTTTGGGGGGTATAGTTTTCCTTTAATGTGTGGTAATTGCTTTTGTTCTTCACTTGAAAAAGGGACTGGTTCCCGAAACATGTCGTGAATGAAAATACACCAATAAAGGGTGTTTGCAGACTAAAGTATTGCCTGTTCCTGGTCTGTTTCCTATACTTTCAAATCGAATGCTTATCACATGATAGATGGTGTGTGTTGAAACAGCAGGTCTGAATATTGAATCCTGTAGGTAAGACTGCTCTACTGGCAGAGTTGAGTAATACTGGTGTACGCTAACTTCCTCCCAGGGTTTTATATCCACTGTGTCAGTCCAGCGTCACCAAAACCTCTTTCCAGTCCACGATAGGGAAACATTACCACTTTCAAATCATTGGCCTTTGGCCTCGCCACACCCTTGTGTATTTACAAAGTTTTAGTGGCATACATGCACCAACAATGCCTAAACATACTACCCGAAAACATTATATAATCTACCCATCCCACTTTCTCTGGACCGCTTCTAAAATTGATTGGTGCACTTATTATCTGGAAAGCAGAGGTATTTTAAGTCCCAGAATCTATCACTTCATAATGAAATAAGGTGAAGGATGAGTTTCAATGCTACCACTTGAATGAGCTCATGTCAAAAAGTTTAATGCACAAAATTGGTTCATACCAAAGGTTTCACAAACTTTATTGGAACTGTACATTTTCTAAATTTAAGGGGAAATATGGCCACTGATTAAGCTACCCAGCAGTGCAGGGTGGATCACTCATATATACTAGCAAACATGAGTATTACGATAGGTCACTTTTTATTTATTAACTTGGATATCCTATATATATCTTATAGTTAGAAGTGGGTTATTGTCAAGGCCCAGCAGCCTACCTGAGGTGGAAGTTAGAACCAAGGAGGAAGCTGTGGCACAGGCAGGTAGAAATCGTCCAATACATGGTATCCGAAGGGTTAACAAATCTCAGGCAAAAGTCAGGGCAGTTAGCGATCAGCGTAGTCAGAATCTAAATTAGGAACCAGAGTATCAAGCAAAAATAGTAATTTAGACACACTCAGGAACTTCACAAAGAGCTATATTCAGGCATTGAACCCAGGTCCTTAGTGGCTATTTATTTTGAATTTTTGCGTCAAAGGTGGTGCGATGATGTCACGCACAATAATGTTTCTGCACTGCGTCCCACGTGAGGGCAATAGTAATACAGTTATACTCAGTATCTGACCTTTTAATAGGAACACATTTGGTTACATTTAACTGACGTCTTATAGGGTAGTTCTTTGCTATTTGAAAGTACAAAATAAATTAGCTGGCTATTTTATTCTGCTTTTATTTGTGTTATGTTGCCCATTTACTCTTAACTGGTTTATAATCATTTTTGTACTACATAATGTTTAACTCTGTTTTTTCAAATTTAGACCTTACAGGAAACGCACCCAACCACGGAGACACAAGACCCAAGACCAAAAACTACTTCAGAAAGTGCTAGGGTGTAACTTAATGCTAGGGAATCAAGATGTTGAAGTCAAGAATTGTGAAGAAGAGGAAGACTTCAGCAAGAAATATGAGGGTATGTAGGATGATTTGTTTTAGTTGTGTATGTATTTTTCTTTACACCCTGCATAAATACTGTGTCTTAATAAAATAAGAAATTCTATTAGGGTTTCACTTGTTAGGCTTACCTCATTGGTTATAGGAATCTGGATGAGTCTGATGAAACAAGCTTGCCCTTATGCCTCCCACTGGGAACCCAGAGCCTGGGATGAGTACAGTATGAGTGCAGTTATGGAGTTGCAGTTGTGTCAGTAATATACATCACCGCAGGCCAGGTAACCAGAACCAAATCTTTAGAAGCAGAGTCGTCACAAGCAGAGGTCAGGGGCAGGCAACAGACTGGAGAGTAAATAACTGTAGCCAAGTTCAAATTGGGATATTGGTCAGAAGATGAGTCAAGGAGGGCTGAAGTCAAACCAGGGAATCCAAGCCAATTCAAACCGGAGAATCACAGGAGGGGAAATGCTCAGTGTCAGGAAGGACAATCACCCCTGCAATGATTTATGTGTTGTGAGTATGCATCATACCACGCACGGGTGCATCAAAGCTCACGCACAAAGAGGTTGCAGCAACCACAGTTCATTCGAAACGAGGCACGCTTTCCAATATGTATGCACAGAGATTTTGCCTGGACACTCAGTGAGTATTTCACTTAAGAGGTGATGACTGACATTGCCCCCTTTCTAAGTGCAACCTCAGGGCTTGTGTACCAGAGCAGGTTTCCAAGGATAAGTACTATGGAAAGCCTTGATGAGAAGGGGAAAACGAACTGTAGATGTAGATTCCCAAGAGTTCTCCTCAAGAGGGTAATCCTTCTACTTGATTAGATACTGAAGTTAACCTTGATTTGTGAATTGCTTCTACATCAAATTCTTCAACACCTTCAATTAGAACAGCAGGATGAGGTGGAGAATATATATTATAATAAGAACACTTAACCACTGGTTTAAGCAAAGTGGCATGAATAACAAGGTGAATCTTTTAAGAAAAAGCCTGTTTCATGGCTTGTTGAATAATTAGTGAATTGTTAGATATGAAACAAAGATGGTCTTGCACAGTGGGAACTTCACTTAGAAGATTAGAAAGGACTTGAGGATGGAAACCACAGTTAGCAAAGGATAGAGTTTGCTTGATAGATGAGTACACGGAATTGTTGTAGGCAACCTCAGCTAAAGGCAACAAACAACTAACGCATGTCCAGCTCTAAGGTCTGATTAGTCCTTTGAGTTTGCCTATTAGATTCTGGCTTGAAGGCTGAATAAAAAGCCAATTTGATCTTTAGAAATTGACAAAGAGCCTTTCAAATTGTATATGTAAATTGTACACCACGATCTGAGACAATCTTATCTGGTAGCCCATGTGACTGAACAATTTCTTTAATGAATACTTGGTAGTAGCAGCAGAGGGAACTACAGATATGTGATCTGTTATCCAGAATCTGGAAAGTGATTAGTCCTTTCAGTTTGCCTTAGATTCTGGATGGAAAGCAGTAGAAAAGGCCAATTTGATCTTCAGAAAATGAACAGCGTTCCAAAATTTATATGTAGATCCATTATCTGGAAACGTATTATCCAGAAAGCTCCAAATTACAGAAAGACTATCTCCCATAGTCTCCATTTTATCCAAATAATCCAAACTTTTTTAAAAAAAATCTCTGTAATAAAACAGTACCTTATACTTTATACAAACTAAGATATAATTTATCCTTATTGGAATCAAAAACAGCATATTGGTTTTATTAAATGTTTACATCATTTTCTAGTAGACTTAAGGTATGAAGATCCAAATTACGGAAAGATCCATTATCTGGAAAATCCCATGTCCCAAGCATTCAGGATAATGGCCAATTTTAGAACCATTTTATATAACCAATCAAAAACCACCAAAATGAGATTGTAGACTTGTTTAACAGTTAAGTCCAAAGTGAAATCCAAAGAGATTGAACCCCAAAGTCTTTTAGGTACTGGCAGAGGATGTAAAAGCCCCAAAAGCTTAGAGTGGGGGTCTTTGAAGCAGGCAGAGATCTCACAGGAAAGAATGTAATACAAGCAGTCCTTACCATACGAAGAGATTCAGGTACAAAGATTTAATTTTTGATAAAGACAAGTCCATCTTTACTCACAAGATTATTAGGTGGTGTTACTAAAGATGAAGCTTTTTTAACCTTGGAAATGAGACCTCATCAGGAAACATACGTGAAAGAGCATCAGCTTTCTGATATTGAGAGCCTGGTCTGTAGGCAATATGAACATTGAATTGAGAAAAAAATAATATCCAGCAAGCTTGCTGATGTCTAAGTGCGTGGATATTCTAGATTGGTGCAGTGATTTTGGGAAAGTCTAAATGAAACAGGCCAATTCAAAATAGTGGAGATCATATTGGGATCCATATAAACACCATTAGTGGAAACAGCAAAACCTAAGAACTCAATGGAGATCTACTTAAATTCACATCTTTCAAATTTGACAAACAGCGAACAAAAGTCTATTAAATACTTTTTTCATATGCAAAACATTCTCTTTTGAAGAAGAAAATATTAAGATGTCATCCAAAAACACAATAACAAACTGGTCAAGAAAATCTCTAAAAATATTAAAGTGTTGAATTGTTGCAGGGGCATTACACATACTGAAAAACATTACAAGATATTTGAAGTGTGAATAACAAGAACAAAAGCAGTTTTCCATCCGCCCCCTCATGTATTTCGACCAAATCATAGGCACACAGTAAGTCCAGTTTTGGAATTATCTTGGCCTCATGAAGAATTTGAAATAATTCTGGATTGAGAGGAAGCAGATAACGGTTCTTAATTGTGATCTGATTAAAATGTTGATAATCAGTACAAGGAGAAAGTTCTTTCTTTTCTACAAGAAACAAGCTGGAGACATCAAGGGGTGAATTAATTCCTTCTTTAAATTCTCATCAATATAGTCATTAAGAACTGAAAGGTTAAGGATAAATATGACCAAAAGGAATGGTTGCACCTGGGAAAAAATAAATAAGAGATTCCTAAATACGATGAGGTGGGGGAGCGTCTGCACTGCCTTCATCAAAAACATCTATAAATTCATGAAGATAAATTGGGATAGTCGATAAACAAGGATCAGAAAAGGCACATAAGGCCACAGTTCTACAAACTTTGGATATGGGGTTGAGACAAGTCTCAAAGGGAAATTTATTGACACCAATACTCCAATTTATTGAAGGGTTATGAGTCTTAAAGATGAACTAAACCCCCCACAGTGAAATGTCCCCACAGACCCCCCTCCCCGACTCCCCCTGCACAGTGTTATTCCAGAATTGTGTCCCCTTTTGAAATACAGACTGAACATGCAGAACAGCTGAGCACAGGGGCGCCATGTTTGTCAGCCTCACTTCTTCGTTAAGCGAGCACCGACATGTCCATGTATGACACATGTGTAGTTGCAGCCGGAAATCTCCATAAATTACCGAACAGCAAGAAGAGGATCATGGCGAACATGGCGCTCCTGTGTTCCGCTGCGCTGTTCTTTTGTATTTCAAAAGGGGACACAATTCTGGAATAACACTGTGCAGGGGGGGCCAGCAGAGGGGGGCCAGTGTGGATTTTGACTGTGGTAGGTTAGTTCTCCTTTAAGCCAGGGGAAGATCAAAATAATCGGTAAAGGGAAGAATAAACACCATCGTCAAAAACTAATGTCCCTGAATGTCTAGAGTTCAGCATCACTTGTAGTGGCAAGGTCTCCATGTTTACAGGACTCAAAGCAATAGGAGAGCCATCAGCTGTACTCACCAGAAGGGGTTGCTGCTAAACTTGAGTAGGTATAGCATTCTTTTTAATAAAATGAGGCACTTGTAAGCATCAAAATCAACAACCACTGAACTCTTGTGATGGCCTTGGGATCATGGTAGAGAGACATGAAGTGTTAAAGGAAAACTATACCCCCAAAATGAACACTTAAGCAACAGATAGTTTATATCAAATTGAATGACATATTAAAGAATCTTACCAAACTGGAATATATATTTACATAAATATTGCCCTTTTACATCTCTTGCCTTGAATCACCATTTTGTGACTCTATCTGTGCTGCCTCAGAGATCACCTGACCAGAAATACTAAAACACTAACTGTAACAGGAAGAAGTGAGGAAGCAAAAGGCAGAACTCTGTCTGTTAATTGGCTCATGTGACCTTACATGTGGTTTGTATGTGTGCACAGTGAATCTTACGATCTCTGGGGGCGGCCCTTATTTTTTAAAATGGCAATTTTCTATTTATGATCACCCAATGGCACATACTACTAAAAAGTATATTATTATGATAATGGTTCATTTACATGAAGCAGGGTTTTACACATGAGCTGTTTTACTCAGTATCTTTTAATAGAGACCTACATTGTTTGGGGGGTATAGTTTTCCTTTAATAAAGATGATTCTTTTATTGATGAGCAGGTATAGATAGGCAAGATAGATACTCATGTCTTACCCACTGAATGAGTTGGGAAATTCCATTGGAGATGTCCCGAAAGTCCTCAATATAGGCATAGATTCAGCTGTCATCTGTGGGCCCTCTCTTAAGACATCAAAGCTGCCCATACAACACCAATTTGCAGGTTACAAGGCTGTGAAGAAAAAGAAGCTGAAGCAGTCACAGGGCCAGGAGCTGAAGGAGGAACATAGCAATGTCAATACAGATAAGTGCGCTAGGCAGCATCCAAGAAGCATGAGCAGGTCTTGATCTCTTGGAATGTCTATTGCTCAAACAACAATCTATCTGAATGACAAGATCAATGAGCTCCTCCAGTTCATGAGGGACACCAACACCAGCAAGTTCATCTTTCAGGAAAACACAACCCACTGTGGAACTGCTGCTTCTTTCCTCTATAGCTGGAGACCTATTCCTCTACCTTGGCACGTGGCAAGGAGCAGAGAGTGGATTTGATCATCATAAAGCTGAGCCAGAAGAAAAGTATTAGCCTTATTAAGAAGTGGGCTCTGTTGTTTTAGAAAGTGATGAGCCCATATTTGAGGCTCCCAGAAAGTAAAGAAATAATTGCTCCCACTTTAGTCTGTTAAGAAGGATAGAAATGTGGTTGAAGGAGAACAATAATTGGCAGTTATTAGAGAAGGCTCTAAACTGGTGTCTGTCCCCTGTAAATCATTCTGGAAGAGGAACAGACTTTTGCATATGCCTCCCACTAGGAACCAAGAGCCTGGGATGAGAGCAGGAATAACACAGATAAAGAATAGCATAGGTACCAGTAATATACACCACCACAGGCCAGGCAACCAGATCCAAATCTTTAAAACCATCACAAGCAGAAATCAGGGGCAGGCAGCAGACTGTAGTGAAGGTCAAACCAGGAAATTAATCAGAAGAAGAGTTAAGTCAGGTGTCAAACCTGAGATTCACAGAAGAGGACAATCGCCTTGCATTGAACTGAGGGCCTCTGCGTCTATTTACATGCACTGCGCATGTGTGCACAAGTGCATGGGTGCGTCAATGTGTATGCACAAAGATGTTGCTACACTGAAGCGGCCTCAGTGTGCATAACACTTAAGACAGGATGACTGAATTTTTTTGCTTTGCAGTGTAATAACATTAATGGTTTAATACATTTTAGTTTTGTGAAACGGAAGTTTGTTCCAGGCTAATAAACTGTAAAAATGTAAAAAAAAATTCTGACTCCAATTAGGCTAAAGCTTTCTTATGAATGGTCAAAATAGTGGAGCAGGGCTGTTTTAAAGAGCTAGGCTGCAGCAGTTGGGGAACAGGATATACAGTATGTATGGGCCCTATGTTGGCTGTTTACTTTTTTGTTTTACGGTGATATGAAGTAAAATGACTCATAAGGTAGTTATTATGTAAGTGACAAGAACATTAAGAAAATGTTCTCATTTTTATGGGCATGGTTTTGTAGATGATTTTATCTGATCTTCGGTTAGTATTTGCCAATAGCCTCAATCTGTATAGTTGGTGACAGAATAGCCATTTTGTAGAAACTTGGTAAACAGAAATAAGTGAACTTTGTGCTCTGGGCTGTTCTCGGCATGGACCCCCCAACTATCAACACCCTACTGTGAAGGGTTTGTATTGTAATATGCACATTATAGTGTTTGCAATTTTCACACTCAGTGACAGGTAGCATGAAGGATGGCACCTTCATGCTGCTGATGTCAAGGAGTGTGCATGTCCAAGGGATGACTGACATACTGTAAGAATGAATATCACTGGCTTTAAGTGCATTTGATCATTAGTGCTATAGGCAGCAGAACACATACTTTAAGTATGGCTAATTTGAAGCATCATTTCAAATGGTCTTCATTTTTCTTTTTCATAGTTTTTTTCATCATTTGCCTTCTTCTAACTCTTTCCAGCTTTCAAATGGGGGGGCACTGACCCCATCACAAAACAAATAATGGTTATTGCTACATTTTATTGTTCACCTTTCTATTCAGGCCCTCTCCTATTCATATTCCAGGCTCTTATTCGAATCAGTGCATTGTTGCTGGGGTAATTTGTACCCTGGCAAACAGATTGATGAAATTGCAAAAAAGCTAAATAATTAAAAAAAACAAATAATAAAAAAAATAAAACCATTTGCAAATTGTCTAATATCACTCTCTACATTATACTAAATGTTAATCTAAAGGTGAACAACCCCTAAGATCAAGGGCCAAGAAAATGGCAGTCTAATACAGCATGCTGTATTTACCACAGATTTTCAACATGCGCCTTTTAAATAGCACACCCACCTTAAAGTGTAGCAATATTGTAAAATTGTTCCACTTATTCAGTTAGGCATTCTTTTCCATAAGAGAAAGGAAAGTGTGAGTTGAGTGTGGGGTAGGTAGAGTAGGGGTTAAGAATGGCAGAGGAGGGGAAAGGAAGGAGTATGAGAGAAATAAGAGAAGCAAAAGTGGTTAGAGGGTCAATCACCTATAAAAAGTTATTTTGCGGTGATACTGCTTATATTCCGTGTTGCTTGGAGTAGTGCCTTGTACTAATCCGACTCTTTAAAGAGGATCCATCTTGTTCATACAGAGGAAAATTTGGTGATTTGTTTGGAGATAACCTTATGGGATATACTCAACATATTCCATTATGGTTACGCTACATAGACGATATAATGTTAATATGGTCAGGTACTAGCGAAAGATTTTTTGAATTGGCAGAACTGAATTTTGAATTTTACGCCGGCGAAATTTTTTTTTGGCAGCGGCGAATTTTTTCGGGCGAATTATCGCGGGCGTTTCACGAATTTATTCGATGCCGTCGAATCGCGCAAATTTGCTGCGAATTCGCGCCTGGCAAATAAATTCGCCCATCACTAGTAACATCTCAAATTAATAGGGACACCTTTTTGTCAACTTTTTGGATATCCAAATCTTCCTGGGACAAGATAACAATATATCCACCTCTGTATATAGAAAAGAAAAAGCCACTAATAGTCTTTTACATGCACAAAGTCAACACCTACACAACACCATTAAAGGTATCCTAGTTAGTCCTGAGAGTGATTATGCAGCACAGTGGATGAATTTAACGTAGAGGCCAACAAATTGTATTGGCGATTCATAGAAAGAGGCAACAGTTATAACTCTCTGAAGAAGGCATTGCAAAAGAGCGTTAGAAACTGATAGGAATTCTCAAAGAAAAAATCACCATATGAAAATAGGACCAAGCCTAAAGCCATTAGACTAATAGGTGACTACAGTTCAGAAAACAAAGAGATTGATCATATTTTAAATAAACTTTGGTATATTTTGCAGCAGGACAATGAACTAAAAAAGTGTTAGGTGAAAGACCACTAATAACTTTTAAACAAAGAAGGATTTACGGGACCGACTCATGCAAAGTCATTACATCAATCCGACAACGGGTACTTGGCTCACCAACACCAACGAGAGTTGTATATATGATGAAATGTGACTGCGGGATAAATTATCTTGGTGAAACTATTCGGAATTTCATCATAGGATATTGTGGGGGATGTAAAACACAAAAGAAACACTTCAGTAGCTAATCATATCAACGAAATGCAGAATGGCAACATTGATGAAATGATGAAATTTATGGCGATTGAACAAGTCAAACACACTGCAAGAATAGGCGATCTTGACAAAAAATTGCTACAAACAGAAGTGGAGTGAATATAAACTATGGACAGCAAAGCACCTAATAGATTACATGAGGGCTTTACATTTACCCCTTTTCTTTAATCACACATTTTGCAAGCTTTCTCTTTATGTAATTATTAGGGCAGTATCTGCCTTTTGAACACAGAATTAAGTATTTGATATAAAGGTAGAATTGAATTACTATGGGGTTGTGCAGAAATGACATCCCTTTCACACTTTGTTTTGTTCCGTTTTACTGACATGATCAAGCTAAGTAACAATGTGTCAAAAGTAGCACAAGGTTATCCAAGTGACAAGCTTTTGCTAGGTAATAGCAATGATACATGTACTACGTGGAAGGAGGGCAGGTTGAAGTAGCGAATGTGCATTAAGAACTGAGCACTAGTAAGGGCAAAAGGATACGTCAGTCAGAAACAGACTGTTTCTGTAGTACCACAAACAGAAGTGACGCGCATGATATACAACACCACAAAATAGATCTAAACCTTCCCAAGACACGCACCAGGTAACTATTCCCCTGAGGAAGCCGTAGATACGACGAAACGTGTAGGGAAGCATAGGTGGACGGTGAGGTGACTAGCTCCTACTCGATCCCAACATAGACAGGTAGAATTTAATATTACGGGAACTTGGGAAAAAGGGAGGAGGCACACTTCGCACATACTTATATATGGTCTGACTCATAGATCTTTTGAAATGGCTAATTAATGCAAGCATAAACTGAAAAAGCTCACTATCCAACATATGGGGATTTTAAAGGTTGTTTTTTAATGCTAATGTCCTGCACAGCATGGAAGGGTGACATGCAGTGAGTCTGTTGGTACTTTTTGTATTGGTGACTGGCGCATTATTAATTTTACAATTTTAAATTAAAAGTTACGTTTTTTTAGTCAGTGTGAAAGCATTAATTGATACTTTCCATCAGAACTGGTTTGCTGGAGGGGGAGGGCACATGCCTTGATGGTCTAGAGCAGGACTGTCCAACTGGCGGGCGGCCCGTGACCCCCCCTCATGTGGCCCTCCACATCAAAGTCTGCCTGCTGTGTCTGTTTACCATATGTAAACTTTAAAAGGTATCACTACAGAGATTAACTGGCCCCTGCATTGTCTTAACCGCAAATTCAGACTAATCCCCTTTATTGTTCACATCTGTGATCCCCCTGCATTGTTCACACTTGTGACACCTCTATTGTTCACTCCCCTAAAGCCCTGTACTGTTCACACCTGAGACCCAGACTGAAACTGCCCACATTTTTCACACTTTATACAAATGCTAATGGGGCACCAGCACTGTGTCACTGTATGTAGTACATATTAGAGTGGTCCTGATTCCTGTCTCTGCTCTGGTCTGCCTTCCCTATGCTCCCTGTGTGTGTCATACTTTGGTATGGCAAGCTCAGCAGCCATCCATCATACAGCCCTCCAGCAGCCATCATATTGCCCCCAATCTTTACCTGTGTCAGCAGCAGGCAAAAATAAATCTGATCACATTATATTGCCCCCAAGTATTTATGTACCTGTACCAGCGCCCAGCCCAGCAGCAAACATATGGGCCCCAAATCTGTACCTGGCTGTGCCAGCAGGAAGCTTCACACTTAAATAGAAAGAATGTCTTCAGTTCAGTGCAACTGTGCAAGGCTGAGTGCAGCAAGAGCAAGCCACACCAAGCAGGCCACCAGCTCTCTGCCTCTCTCTGTCATCCAACACATCAGTGACGTCATTGACGCGTGTATGCACATCGTGTTGTACCGCACAGAAGGAGCTATTACTTGCCGGCAAGAGGGAGAAGGGGAAGGAGATGGATTCCACCCAACTGGGTGACCATGATTACTGAAACAAATTATTAAATAAACGCTTGAAAAAAGTGCACCCCCCAATGATGGCGCCCTAGACAGCCGCCTACTCTGCCTACCCCTAGTTCCGGCCCTGATCCCTGCAGTGAGCACCAACCATTTGGTTTTTTGGCGTGCTATTAATGTGGACATGGTCTTGCAGTAACATGGGTGTGGTTTAAAGTGGGTGTGGTCTAAAAACAGGGACACTGGCTTTCGTTATCAGCCCTCCACCATGTATATTGGAAAAATTCTGTCCCTCGGTACTATAGAAGTTGGACAGCACTGGTCTAGAGCATTGCTGTCCAACTTCTGTGCTACAGGGGGCCGGAATTTTTCTGGTCTACATGGTGGAGGGCCGATAATGGAAGCCACTCCCTGTTTTAGACCACACCCACTTTAAACCACACCCATGTCACCACAAAACCATGTCCACCTTAATAGCACACCAAAAAACCAAATGGTTGGTGCTCACTCCAGGGATATCACTCATATGTGAAAAAAGTTGTCATATTAAGACATAGCCTTAAATCCATATACCTCCTTCTCCCCTGTTAATAACACAGTACCCCCCAGCACATGATTAAACACCTTAAGGGCCCCTAACAATAATTTTCAAATGCCTACAAACCCCCAGAACAAATACCAGGCTTATGTTTCACAGGCAGGACACACACAGGGAGCATAGGGAAGGCAGAGTTTGGCACACCCAGGGAGCGTGGGGCAGACTGGCAGAGTATGGCACACAAAGACAGAGTATGGCACACCCACGGACAATAGGGCAGGCAGAGCATGGCGCACACGGGGCATGGGGCAGGCAGAGTATGGCACACACATGCAGCATAGGGCAAGCAGAGCATGATACACACAATAGAGTTGTCACAGGTGTGAACAATACAGGGGATTACAGTGTGATTTGAGGTTTAAACAATATAGAGGGCCAGTTAATCTCTGTAGTGATACCCATTAAAGTTTACAGACACAGCAGGCAGACTTTCATGTGGAGGGCCACACAAGGAGAGGCCACGGGCCAGTAGTTGGACAGCCCTGGTCTAGAGGCACGTTCCTTAGCGCCTCATTCATTGTAAGTGAGAGTATATAGTGTATACAAACTTGCGGTTGGTCAAGATTCTTCTTACTTACGAGCTCTACTTTGCAATCAGGGTTTAAAAATACCATCAGATCGAGGACCATCAGTGGCGTAACTACCAGGGGTGCAGATGGTCCAATCGCACCCGGGCCCGCACCCTCTTGGGGCCGCCGGAGCCGCGATAATGGTTATCGTGGGCGGCTAGGCAGGGGGATAGCAGAGACCCTACTGTTGGTTATTCGGCAGCTCCTTGCACTCAGCAGTAAAAAGAAATCTGACTAAACCATAAGCAGCCGTACCATAGCTGACTGCACCCATCATAGATCACTACATTACACTAGCATCTCATACAGACAATAAATATGCCACATTCTCGCTCTGAGTCGTCATTCCTCCACGGAGGCTACTTCTGTTGTCACTGTGCTTATGTACATGGAATCGTACGTCTTAGTCTCGCGAGATGACCTTTCTGGCATCTAAATTCCTTGTCTGCCAGTAACACAGGAGCTGTGTTAACAGCCAACCGGGAGTGTGGTATTGTTAAAGAAGAGGTTATGGGAACGTCTAGTTGCGAGTGTCAAGTTTTGTTCCTGTTCTGTTCTGAGTATGATTTTATTTCTGGTATGAATGCATATGTTTTCGTGGCACAAAGGCATAATATGGTATAGTATCCTTTATCCGGAAATTCATTATTTGGGAAGGCAATCTCCCATAGACTCACTTATGAGTCATTGATCCTATTTTTTTAAATTCATTTATTTTTCTCTAATAATAAAACAGTAGCTTGTACTTGATAATTTAAGCTGTTTCAATCCACACTGGTGGCAAAACAACCCTTTTTGGTTTATTTTATGTATTCTTGATTTATAGCAGGCTTAAGGTATAATGATCCAATATTTCCAGAAAAAAACCTTTTCCAATACTATCCTATATATTTATAACTTCTCAAGGGTGTTTCATCACTGTTGCAGCCTGTAACTGATTTGGGGGGCAGAACATTAAATCTGCTTAAAATCTGAAATTATGAAATTTCATAGCTGCCATGCATGTGACGATTTATGGTTTAAGATGTGTAATAGATGTTAAATAAACAGACATTGTCAGTGGCGTAACTACCAGGGGTTCAGGGGGTGCGATCACACTCGGTTATCATGAGCGGCTGGGCAGGGGGGCCCCAGTTCCTGTACCAGGGCCCGCCAGCGAGTAGTTACTCCACTGAGGACCAAATTGGTTCGTTGGTGCGGGCCTTGACCCGACCACCCATATTCCTCTTGTTGTGGCCTAGGGCCCAGAGATCAGATCAGCCTTATGTTGCACCACCTCAAGGTGGGCATATAGGGGAGAGATCTGCTTGTTTGGCGACGTCCAATGCTTTGTTTACCAGTAGGTCCTCCCAGCTGACACAAGGTTACCCATTCCAATTAGAAGAAACTATGTTCCGTCTAAATGTTCTAGGGATGCACCAAATCCACTATTTTGGATTCGGCTGAACCCCCAAATCCTTTGCGAAAGATTCAGCTGAATACCTAACCAAATCCGAATTTGCATATGTAAATTTGGCGGTGGGAAAGGAAAAACATTTTTAACTTCCTTGTTCTGTGACAAAAAGTCACGAGATTTCCCTCCCGCCCCTAATTTGCATATGCAAATTAGGATTCGGATTTACTTCGGCTGGGCAGAAGGATTCGTATGAATCCGAATCCTGCTGAAAAAGGCAGAATCCTGGCCAAATCAGAACCGAATCCTGGATTTGGTGCATCCCTAAAATATTCGGAAAGGGTTTTTTACAGTGAGAGCTATGAAGATGTGGAATTCTCTCCCTGAATTGGTCATGCTGGCTGAGATAGCTTTAAGAAGGGGTTGGATGGGTTTTTAGAAAGGGAGGGAATACATGTATATGAAAGATAGCTCGTAGTAAATTGGGGATGTTCACGCTGGAGAAGAGGCGCTTAAGGGGTGATATGATGACTATGTATAAATATAAAAGGGGATCATACAATAATCTCTCTAATGCTTTATTTACCAGTAGGTCTTTCCAGCTGACACGAGGTCACCCATTACGATTAGAAGAAAAGAGGTTCCGCCTAAATATTCGGAAGGGTTTTTTTACAGTGAGAGCTGTGAAGATGTGGAATTCTCTCCCTGAATCAGTTGTACAGGCTGATACATTAGATAGCTTTAAGAAGGGGTTGGATGGCTTTTTAGCAAGTAAGGGAATACAGGGTTATGGGAAATAGCTCATAGTCCAAGTTGATCCAGGGACTAGTCCGATTGCCATTTTGGAGTCAGGAAGGAATTTTTCCCCCTCTAAGGCAAATTGGAGAGGCTTCAGATGGGTTTTTTTGCCTTCCTATGGATCAACTGGCAGATAGGTAGTTAATAAAAAAAAAAAAAAAAAAAAAAAAAGGTTGAACCCGATGGACATGTGTCTTTTTTCAACCTTACTTACTATGTTACTATGTTACTATGTATGAAACTTGGTGAAGTTTTCGGGAGTATAAGTTGATCCAGGGACTAGTCCATTTTGGAGTCAGGAAGGATTTTTTTCCACCTAATTTTGGTTTTGTACATTACCACAATGAATTATAAATAAAACATCTCAGATGCAGTTGAACTGCAGACTTTCAGCTTTAATTCAGTGGGTTGAACAAAAAGATTAGGCAATTTACTCAAAGGCTATTTCATGGGCAGGTCTGGGCAATTCCTTTGTTATGTCATGCAATTAGCAGATAAAGGTTGATTTGAGGGGGGTGCTTGTATGTGGAAGATTTGCTTTGAACAGGTAATTATGCAATTTATGGGTGGTTCCTCACTCCAATACGTATCAGGGTTCTTCTCAACATAGTAATTGGCACCGTCCAGGCCACAATACTTCCAAGATCGATATAAAATAAAATTGACTCTGGAGAACCACATCAAATTTTGTTTGTTTATTCCATCACATGTTTCAGATAAACATATCCTTCATTAGGTGCTAGTTACATTGTGAGTTAAAAGTTACAATAAATAATATAAAAATAGTTTAAAAGTTTCAATAATATGACAATTAGTAACACATGTAAAGTGTATAAGTTTAACATTGTCTCAAAAATAGTTATAATTTTTAATATATAAATAGTATAAAAAGTTTACAGAATAAATATCATAGTCCTATCCTTAAGTTATATTCGATCCAATTTCATGTAAGTAGTTTTCATACAAGTAAAGTTTTCAATCTAAAGTGGAGAGAAATGTATAACAAGTTATAAGAACCACATCAAATTTTGTTTGTTTATTCCATCACATGTTTCAGATAAACATATCCTTCATTAGGTGCTAGTTACATTGTGAGTTAAAAGTTACAATAAATAATATAAAAATAGTTTAAAAGTTTCAATAATATGACAATTAGTAACACATGTAAAGTGTATAAGTTTAACATTGTCTCAAAAATAGTTATAATTTTTAATATATAAATAGTATAAAAAGTTTACAGAATAAATATCATAGTCCTATCCTTAAGTTATATTCGATCCAATTTCATGTAAGTAGTTTTCATACAAGTAAAGTTTTCAATCTAAAGTGGAGAGAAATGTATAACAAGTTATAAGAAGCACTTAAAACTGAACACATCATTTATTCCCCATGGTTATAATGTATTCAGGATATGTAAACATGGTCCTTGATTTATACATAACAAACAAAGTTTTCTCCAATCCCCTCATTCCTCCTGGCTCCACCTCTTCCTCCAGTTTTTTCAGTTTGTCCTGATTGGAGGCAGCAACTCTCCTCTCTCTCTCTCTCTCTCTCTCTCTCTCTCTCTCTCTCTCTCTCTCTCTCTCTCTCTCTCTCTCTCTCTCTTTATTTTTTTATAATTACTCTTTTTTTTTTTCTCTCCTGAAAGAGACCCTTATTACAAGGTAGAGCCCTCATTGTGCTCTCCCATTAATTCCTGACACACATCGAGGTTATGGTAGAGCCCAAACAGCGTGCTCCCTGTTTTCACGTATCAGGATATACTCGGTAGAGCCCTTTAGTGTGCTCCAATGCTTCACAGCAGAGGTAAGCGAATCTGAGAGCTCCCGGCTTCACACACAGGTTGAGCCCTTATTATTATACTGCCCTACACTAAGGCTGGAGTTCTCCTGGTTTTACCTGGTTGAGACCGCTTGGTTTCACTTGGTTGGTGCGCATTAAGACATGCGACTCACAGTCGAAACAACTACAGGTTCCAGTGGTGTTGTGCTTAAGGCTGTTAAACACCACTACAGCGATATCTCTTCAACTAACAGCCACGGTACCAGTAAGAGTGCTGCCATATTAAGGTACAATATTTTCTATCATGGCCAATAGAAATGAGGACTTAATGTCCTTAACAGAGGAGATTGATCTCCCAGACAAGCCACGCAAAGTCAAGGCTAAAGTTAAGAAGGCAGTAAGAGGCCAGACGGAGGGATCACTCACCTTCTCCTATACTAAATGAAGAGGGTACTGAATTTGGTAGACAAATTACTACTGCAGCAATTGTGCAAGCACCTCAGGAGACAGCCACCGGTAGACTCTACGCCGGCACAGCCCTCCACTGATATATCACATAGTTACATAGTTAAATTATAACGCCGAGTTAAAAAGAAGCAGACATCCACAGTTGCGCCAGCATTCAATTATATATCAGTGCAAGGGGGGAGGGATGTCCGCCACATTTAAGGCAATTATACTATATACAAAAGAGGACTTATCCCCCTATCCCGTTGCACTGTAGAAAATTAGACACAATGTATTACAGTAAAAAGCAATATTTATTAATAACCATGCTAGTGAAACAAATTAAAACATATTTAAAAAAACCAACAGCGCTGCTGGAAACAAAAAACGGGGAATACCCTGATGTTAATTAGTGATCACTATTTTTTATACTGGTTGAAAAGCCTTGCATAGGTAAAAAAAAAAAATGTGATTGGAGCAGTATAGATAGTTTGGTAAAACGTATTAGATGTGAACTCCCGGCAGAAACCACATTAAGGGCATATATGCCAAAATGTCCCTTCTTCTCTGTATAAGAACTATATCCCAAGCAGGGTAGGGGCTGGCTCCCCTTGCAAGTCCCTCAGCGGAAGCCCCTTGAGCCGAGGTTAGATGCAGGGTAAGTAAGGAGTTAGCTGTAGCAAACGCTGGATCCAATGTAGTAGCCTAAAGGCTATATATGCAGAACCCCAGTTCAGTATGCCAGCAAAAGGTTTCCTATACTTGCCCTTGTGTGGATATCGTCCGTGGTGTGGAACGCTCACAAATATCCGTCAGATCATCCCCGGGATAAAAACTGCATCCAATCCGCAAGGGTAAAACACCGCTTTGAGCCCAGCAGCGCCGAACTACTCGACAGCTGTTTCGCCACGAAAGTGGCTTTGTCAAGAGATCAAGCGTCGGAAATCAAGTGGGGCTTTAAACATCTCATCACGTGATCAGTCCTCTCGCTGTGTCATTGCAATTATGTTGTAGACTGCACTTGTTAGACAATGTTCATTGTAAGAATCAGATCCACATGCTACTCAGCTGTTGCATTTTGTTCAGAGTTGAATTTGTATCCAGAAATGCCCGGAAACATCATTTCACTTCAATTGCCATTCGCACTGTTGGAAGTGCGCTGAAATAACATTAGTTATATCTCTGTGATCCATAAATGCTAGAGGGACAGTACGTGATTGCTATACATTCACTGCATGGTATTATATCCTAAAGATTGACATATAATAACATTAGTAATTGAAACAAAAATTATTATAAACAACAAAAATAATAACAAAAAAGTAAACAAAGTTAAGATTAAAGATTAATGAGTGTTATGGAAGGCAATATCGCTCAAATAGAGCACGCTACCTTTTTCAAGTAACCGAAATAAATATTTTTATGTCTATTATTTACAATAGTAAGGATCTGTCACAGCAGGGTAATAGTCCCAAAAAAGGCATATGAAATATAGTATACAATATAAATGCCACCTTAACAGGGAAGACAATTGTACTATCATAAACGTAATATTTGGAAAGGGGGCATATTGAGATGGAGATGTAAAAAGAGCTCCAAGGGGCCGTCCACATTTGCGGAAAAACTAGTGATTCCAAATGGTAAGTGGAGGAACAGCAATTGAGATTACATGGGCCTGAAGATGTTAAAGATAGGTAAGTTCATACCAATATTAGTTCAGCTATGTATTTCATCATTTATTGATGAATGCCTGAAAGTTTAAATGCCCATTTAAGCCCCATTGTGATTTGTAAGTATTCAATCAAATTTTTTTTTTTTTTTTTTTTTTTTACCTATGCAAGGCTTTTCAACCAGTATAAAAAATAGTGATCACTAATTAACATCAGGGTATTCCCCGTTTTTTGTTTCCAGCAGCGCTGTTGGTTTTTTTAAATATGTTTTAATTTGTTTCACTAGCATGGTTATTAATAAATATTGCTTTTTACTGTAATACATTGTGTCTAATTTTCTACAGTGCAACGGGATAGGGGGATAAGTCCTCTTTTGTATATAGTATAGTTACATAGTTAGTTACATAGTTAAATTGGGTTGAAAAAAGATAAAGTCCATCAAGTTCAACCCCTCCAAATGAAAACCCAGCATCCATACACACCCCTCCCTACTTTTAATTAAATTCTATATACCCATACCAACTATAGAGCTTAGTATCACAATAGCCTTTGATATTATGTCTGTCCAAAAAATCATCCAAGCCATTCTTAAAGGCATAAACTGAATCAGCCATCAAAACATCACCCGGCAGTGCATTCCACAACCTCACTGTCCTGACTGTGAAGAACCCCCTACGTTGCGTCTAAAGGGGTGGCCTCTGGTACGGTGATCCACTTTATCGGTGAAAAGGTCCCCTGCTATTTGTCTATAATGTCCTCTAATGTACTTGTAAAGTGTAATCATGTCCCCTTGCAAGCGCCTTTTTTCCAGAGAAAACAACCCCAACCTGGACAGTCTACCCTCATAACCAATTTAGTTGCACGTCTCTGCACTCTCTCCAGCTCATTTATATCCCTCTCAAAGACTGGAGTCCAAAACTGCACTGCATACTCCAGATGAGGCCTCACCAGGGACCTATAAAGAGGCATAATTATGTTTTTATCCCTTGCGTTAATGCCCTTTTTTATGCAAGACAGAACTTTATTTGCTTTAGTAGCCACAAAATGACACTGCCCAGAATTAGACAACTTGTTATCTGCAAAGACCCCTAGATCCTTCTCATTTAAGGAAACTCCCAACACACTGCCATTTAGTGTATAACTTGCATTTATATTATTTTTGCCAAAGTGCATAACCCTGCATTTATCAACATTGAACCTCATTTTCCAGTTTGCTGCCCAATATTCCAATTTAGACAAATCACTCTGCAAAGTGGCAGCATCCTGCATGGAACCTATAGTTCTGCACAATTTAGTATCATCTGCAAAAATAGAAACAGGACTTTCAATGCCCACCTCCAGGTCATTAATAAACAAGTTGAAAAGCAAGGGACTTAGTACAGAGCCCTGCGGTACTCCACTAACAACACTGGTCCAATTAGAAAATGTTCCATTTACCACCACTCTTTGTAGTCTATCTTTTAGCCAGTCCTCTATCCAGGTACACATACTATGTTCCAAGCCAACATTACTTAATTTAACCAGTTACCTTTTGTGTGGCACTGTATCAAATTGGAACAATTGGTCAGCACTCACCCAAACCACAAACTTGTCAGACAGGTGCACGTGCAATGTTGTCCACTCAAACCGGATAAACAATGCAAAACGAAATCATAGCACCATCCAAATTGTGTATAATCTTAAAAAGCCTTTATTGGATTTCTGGCTTGGATCTCAAACAAAGAACGTTTCAGGCCTGTGTGGCCTTTTTTCAAGTTAATGAACCTACTGCTGGTTACAAAGTTTTATACTCACTCATTAGGTCGCCATCTATAGGCAAGTAACAAGAATTAATTGATACAAAGAAAGAAGCATAAAGGCAACATTGTCAGATACATTGTAAATAAAGTATCCACTTATTTCCTGGTAGTTATATTCATCCAGATAAAGATTTGAATCTCATGGTACAGTATCTGCAAAACAATAAAAATGACCAATATTTGTAAAAGATTATCTGATCATAATAAAATTAAAAACAACTATTAAATCGGTATATGGGATGCAAGTCATATTCGCGATTAACGCCATGGGGCTCCAGCGTTTCTAGACGGCGTATCCATTTAGCTTCCTTTTTTAATAGCATTTTAACACGGTCACCATCGTGGTGGAGATGCAGCTATGGAAACGGCTAAGCTAGCTGGTAAAGCTTCAGCAGCATCCATTTCAGCTCGCAGAGCTTTGGTTACAACAATGGTCGGGAGACACAGCTTCAAAACACAAACTCACGTCCATTAAGTTCAATGGGTCACAGCTGTTCAGACCTGAGCTTAAACAAATAATCTCAGACGTAACAGGGGGCAAAGGCACCTTTCTACCTCAGGGTAAGTGACCCAGATGAGAATCTCATAGGCGCAATTATCACCATAGGCCTTGGTCCTCTAATAACAGACAACAGAGGAATCCTAGATCTCAGCCCCAACATCAGCCAACCAGAAGGTTCAAATCTCTGTGGCAGAACCAACAAAAATTTACCCGCAAACCAACACCCGCAAAAGGGCAGGATTCCTGACCCTCGCAGCCACATTCTGGCTCTGGCTCCAGTAGGAGGAAGGTTAGGCGACTTTACACAAAAATGGCGAGATTCCATAACGGACTCTTGGGTTCTACATAATCTATAGCACGGTTATTCCATTCCCTTCACCAGAAAACCTCCAGAACACAGATTCGTAAAGTCCTCCATACCATCCGATCCTGCCAAGCAAAGAGTCCTCTTCATCATTGCACAAGAACTACTAAACAACCAAGTAATAACTCCAGTTCCCCTACAATTTAAATTTCACGGATTCTACTCAAACCTTTTTTTTAGTGTCAAAAAAAGACGGTGGCTTCCGTCCAGTTCTCAATTTACAACCACTGAACAGGTTTGTCAGATACGAAAGATTCAAAATGGAATCCCTTCCCTCAATCATAAAAAGCCTAAAACCAGAGGTATTCATGACCAAGATAGATATCAAAGACGGGTATCTGCATATACCGATCAACCATTATCACCAAAGGTTTCTTCAGTTTGCCATAGGCCACCACCACTTTCAATTCCAGGCTCTCCCCTTCGGCTTAACATCTGCACCCAGAGTATTCACCAAAGTACTGGGGACCCTATTGGCAGTCCTTCAACTCAAGGGTATCAGAGTCACAGCCTATATTGATGATCTAATAGTCATAGCAGACTCAGAATCAGAAGCCTTGTCCCACACAAGACAATGCCTATTTACACTTCAGAGCCATGGTTGGTTAATAAATCACAAAAAAACATGCTCCAATCAACACAGGTAATAGAGTTTCTAGGGATGCACATAGACTCACAGAGCATAAAAGTGACACTGCCACTTCCAAAAGCGCCAACACTAGAAAAAGCAGCTCAAGACATCATCGTTCAACTTCAGTCATCAGCATTAGACATCCTCCGGACTAATGGCAGCCAATATAGAGGCAGTGCCTTTCGCAAGAATCCACTTACGCCCTCTCCAATGGGAGTTTCTGAGACTGTGGAACAAGGATCATCAAAATCTCTCCCAGTCAATCAGTATCTCACCAATTGCAAGACAAAGTTTCACTTGGTGGGCTCATCTTCCCAACCTTACCAAAGGCAGAATCTGGGACCGTCCTGTACAGGAGTTAATCACAACAGACGCCAGCCGAAAGGGTTGGATGGCAACATGGCCACCCCTGGTGTGCCAGGGCGTGTGGTCTACTCAAGAGCTCAGGCTTCACATAAATGCCCACGAATTAAAAGCAGTTTACTATGCACTCCTGCATTGGCAAGCAGACCTAAAAGGCAAGCACGTCAGAATTCAATCCGACAACAGCACCACAGTTGCATACCTGAATCGCCTGGGAGGAACAAGAAACGTCTCAGCGCTTCAAGTAGTGTCCAACATGTCATGGACTGATTTCCATCAGGTCCTAATATCAGCAATCTTCATTCTAGGAGTCCTCAATTGAGAAGCAGATTGTCTAGCAACACGCTAGACCCATGGGAATGGCATCTAAAACCTTCAATCTTTCAACTATTAGTGAAGAAATGGGGTTTTCCCTGCGTGGATGTCATGGCATCACAGGTCAATGCTCAACTTCCGAACTTCATGACAAAAGTACACAATCCCGTGGCAATGTCGCCTAGCGTATGCATTTCCTCCCATACCACTTATTCCACGCCTCGAAAACAAGGTAAGATTAGAAGGAATTCCCACAATTCTCATTGCTCCATGGTGGCCATGCAGAGCGTGGTTGGCAGAGCTCATACAAATGTCAACAGCGCAGCCCTGGTCACTTCCGTTACTCCCAGACCTTCTGTCACAAGGACCAGCACAAGCAGAGTATATACACAAGCTGAATTTGATGGCTGTTGAAACTGACCCGTGGAAAAGGGAAGGTTTCTCAGACCCAGTAATTCGCACTTTGCTATCAGCAAGAAAACTGTCCACAGCCGCAGCTTACCACAGAATATGGAACTTTTTTATTAACTGGAGATGAGAACACAACATTCCCTGGCAATCATGTCTTTCCACTCATATCTTAGACTTTCTACAAGATGGAGTAGAGAAAGGCCCCCGCGCTTCTGCTCTCAAAGTTCAGGTGTCTGCCCTATCAGCTCTATGTCATAAACAATGGGCCTCAGTACCAGAGCTTAGGCTATTTTTTCAGGCACTAAAGAGAATTCACCCTCTGAGGAGAGACCCTGTCCCACCCTGGGACCTTAATTTAGTGCTTCGGGCTCTCCAAAGGCCACCCTTCGAACCACTTTCCACAATAGACCTAAGTTCCTGTCCTGAAAGGTAGTTTTCCTTCTTGTCATCTGTTCTGCTAGACGAGTATCTGATTTGCCAGCATTATCTTACCAACAACCTTGGACTATATTTCATCAAGACAAAGTGGTCCTTCTAACAGTCCCTTCTCATTTTCCCAAGTCACTTCAGACTTTAATATCAACCTGGAGTTTGTGCTCCCTTCCTTTTGGCAAAAGGCATTTTTTATCTTTACAAAAAAGTTGCTGTTCATTATATTATTGGTTGTTCTGCAGTGAATGGTGGCCACAACAGAACGAGCACCTACATACTTGGGGAATATTGTGCTGACAAGAATTTTCAAAGGAGCTCTCCATGCAGGTAAAACAAGCCATCCTTAAGCTGCAAAAACAGAAAAAAACCATCCGATAAATTGCTACAATTTTAGGAGTGGCAAAATCTACAGTTTGATACATCCTGAGAAAGAAAGCACTGGTGAACTCAGCAACGCAAAAAGACCTCGGCGTCTATGGAAGACAACAGTGGTGGATGATCGCAGAATAATTTCCATTGTGAAGAGAAACCCCTTCACAACAGCCACAACACTCTCCAGGAGGTAGGTGTATCGATATCCAAGTCAACCAAAAAGAGAAGACTGCATGAAAGTAAATACTGCAAGGTGCAAGCCACTCATAAGCATCAAGAATAGAAAGGCTAGATTGGACTTTGGTAAAAAAAAAAAAAAACATCTAAAAAAGCCTGCACAGTTCTAGAAAAACATTCTTTGAACAGATGAAACCAAGATCAATTCTTTACCAGAATGGAGAGGGCGTGGAACAGCCTTGGCAGAGGCAGTGTGATGGCTTGGGCGTGCATGGCTGCCAGTGGCACTGGGACACTAGTGTTTAAATATATGACACAGGACAGAAGCAGCCGAATGAATTTGGAGGTGTTCAGGGACATACTGTCTGCTCAAATACAGCTAAATGCAGTCCAATTGATTGGGAGGTGTTTAATAATACAGATGGACAATGACCCAAAACATACAGCCAAAGCAACCCAGGAGTTTAAAACATACCCTTAAATCCATATTCCTCCCTCTCCCCTGTGGATAACATGAGGAAATTCAAAAGAGACTAGAACATGTTAAGATTAACAAAGGTCCGGGTCCAGATGGTATTTATCCCAGGGTACTTAGCAAGCTTAGCTCTGTGATTGCCAAACCTCTTTACTTAATTTTTCAGGATTCATTGAGGTCTGGCATAGTGCCGAGAGACTGGTGAATTGCTAATGTGGTGCCTCTATTCTAAAAAGGATCCTGTTCTCAGCCTCAAAACTATAGGCCAGTTAGTCTGACATCAGTAGTAGGAAAGCTTTTCGAAGGGTTAATAAAGGATAAGATTATGGACTTTATAGCAAAGCAGGGACCTCGATTCTGGGATGGCAGTGGATGTGATTTACTTAGAGTTTGCTAAAGCATTTGATGCAGTGCCACACAGAAGGTTACTGGTTAAATTAAGGAATGTTGGCCTGGAACATAGTATTTGTACCTGGATAGAGAACTGGCTAAAAGATAGACTAAAAAGAGTGGTGGTAAATGGAACATTTTCTAATTGGACCAGTGTTGTTAGTGGAGTACCGCAGGGCTCTGTACTAGGTCCCTTGCTTTTCAATTTGTTTATTAATGACCTGGTGGCAGTGTCGGACTGGCCCGGCGGGACACCGGGAAAATACCCGGTGGGCCCCGACCTTCAAGGGGCCCCGCCGGGCCAGACCCCCAATCGTAATAGTTAAAAAAAAAAAAACGTACCTGGCGCGATGCGCTGTCTGCGCATTCTCGTCGGCACGGGTGCCGTCTGCGCATGCGCGCCGGCATGGGACAACGCCAAAGGGGAGCGTGGCGCTGGCGCCGCAGCAAGGGGAGGCAGGGGCCCTGCAGCAAGGGGAGGCGGGGGCTGGGGGGCCCTGGACAGCAGTCCCGGTGGGCCCCGGGCCCCCCAGTCCGACCCTGCCTGGTGGTGGGCATTGAAAGTACTGTTTCTATTTTTGCAGATGATACTAAATTGTGCAGAACTATAGGTTCCATGCAGGATGCTGCCACTTTGCAGAGTGATTTGTTTAAGTTGGGAAACTGGACAGCAAACTGGAAAATGAGGTTCAATGTTGATAAATGCAAGGTTATGCACTTTGGCAAAAATAATATAAATGCAAGTTATACACTAAATGGCAGTGTGTTGGGAGTTTCCTTAAATGAGAAGGATCTAGGGGTTTTTGTAGATAACAAGTTGTCTAATTCTGGGCAGTGTCATTCTGTGACTAGTGGCAAATAAAGTTTGTCTTGCATAAAAAGGGCATTAACTCAAATGATAACATAATTATGCCTCTTTATAGGTCCCTGGTGAGGCCTCATCTGGAGTATGCAGTGCAGTTTTGAACTCCAGTCCTTTTAAGAGGGATATAAAAGAGCTGGAGAGAGTGCAGAGACGTGCAACTAAATTGGTTAGAGGGATGGAAAACTTAAATTATGAGGGTAGACTGTCAAGGTTGGGGTTGTTTTCTCTGGAAAAAAGGCACTTGCGAGGGGACATGATTACACTTTACAAGTACATTAGAGGACATTATAGACAAATAGCAGGGGATCTTTTTACCGATAAAATGAATCACCGTACCAGAGGCCACCCCTTTAGACTAGAAGAAAAGAAATTTCATTTGAAGCAATGTAGGTGGTTCTTCACAGTCAGGACAGTGAGGTTGTGGAATGCACTGCCGGTTGATGTTGTGATGGCTGATTCTGTTAATGCCTTTAAAGGAACAGTAATATATACTATAAATAATTCTTCAAGGCATGCTTACAAGTTAAAAAATAGAGTTTATTACATCAAAGTATTAAAAAACATTAGAAAAAATCCCCTTATAGCGCCTAACGCGTTTCATGCTTACCATAGGCAAAATCTGACTAGTCTCTCCTCTTTTGTTCCTTAAATATTAGCTCTCATAGTCCCTTCCCTCAATAAAACCAATTACAATCTTACACATATGTTACAACTGCCATATATCATCCACAGGGCTAATGGCTTTGTTAAACTTCAAATGATCTAATATATACTTATATACATAAACATATAATTAAGTCCGAGTGGCAACCTGGTTTGTAGATGAAAAATCCAGTAAACCTCCCTTTTCTTTAATTTCATTAGAAGATCTCCCCCTCTAATACCTGTCTTAATTTGTTCTATTCCCTGTATAGAAAAATACTGTAAATTGCTACCATTGCATTCATGAAAATGTCTAGTGACATTGGTTTTGTGGCTTAATTTAGTATTACTCACTTGATTAATATGTTCTCTGATACGTTCTTTTAATGATCTAATTGTACAGCCCACGTATTGCTTACCACAATTCGTACAGGTAATGAGGTAAACAATACCCTTGCTGCAACAGTTGATGTATTGTTTAATTCTATATGTATTTTTGGTCACAGTTAAATTAAATTCTTTAGAGGTTTTCAAGTACCGTATATACTCGAGTATAAGCCGAGTTTTTCAGCATCCAAAGTGTGCTGAAAAAGTCTACCTCGGCTTATACTCGAGGCAGTAGCTGAGATTGCAGTCACTTTTAATCATTCCTATACCAACATTTCGCTTGGGGAGAGTTGATTAATATAGTTTAAAGGAACTGTAACACCAAAAAAATGAAAGTGTTTTAAAGTAATGAAAATATCATGTACTGTTGCCCTGCATTGGTAAAACTGATCTGTTTGCTTCAGAAACACTACTATTCTTCATATAAAAAAGCTGCTGGGGAGCAATGGTGGAAATTGAAAAACGGCTATATGGCACAGGATAACTAATGGATAAAATTTAACACCATTAGACAGACAGAGCTTATTTGCTATCTGATGTGTAACTTGAGCCTTTTCTCCTTTGAATGGCTGCCCCCATTGCTACACAGCAGCATATTTATATAAACAATAGTAGTCTTTCTTAAGCAAACACAGTAGTTTTACCAGTGCAGGGCAACACTGCATTATGTTTTCATTACTTTAAACCACTTTTATTGTTTACTGTTCCTTTAAGAATGGCTTGGATGATTTTTTGTACAGACATAATATCAATATACCAAGCAGCACTGGGCAAGCAGAGAATGGCACACCCAAGCAGCACTGGGTAAGCAGAGAATGGCACACCCAAGCTGCACTGGGCAAGCAGAGAATGACACACAAGCAGCATAGGGCAAGCATAGAATGGCACACACAAGCAGCACTGGGCAAGCAGAGAATGACACACATAAGCAGCACTGGGAAAGCAGAGAATGGCACACCCAAGCAGCACGGGGCAAGCAGAGAATGGCACACTCAAGCAGCACTGGGCAAGCAGAGAATGGCACACACAAGCAGCACTGGGCAAGCAGAGAATGGCACACCCAAGCAGCACTGGGCAAAGCAGAGAATGGCACACACAAGCAGCACTGGGCAAGCAGAGAATGGCACACACAGGGAGCATAGGGAAGGCAGAACAGAGCAGGAGACAGAGAAACCTATAAGGACTTTAAGATGGGCAGTTCATACGGTGCTGCATACAGTGACATAGTGCTGGTACCCCTCCAGCAGTTTGTATGAGTCTGAACAGGTGAACAATGGACAGTTTCAGTCTGGGTCTCAGGTGTAAACAGTACAGGGCTTGAACAATAGAGGTGTGTGTGCAGGGGGGGATTACATGTGTGAACAATACAGGGGATAACAATCTGAATGAGGTTTAGACAATGGCAGTTAATCTCTGTACTGATACCTTTTAAATCTTAAACATAGTAAGCAGTCACAACAGGCAGACTTTCATGTGGGGGGGCACACGGGGGGGGTGGGGGCTGTGGGCTTTGTGGCGTCCGCGGGCTGCCAGTTGGACAGCCCTGTTGTATAGGTAACAGCCTTCAGAGGACTTTTCCCTGACCTTCCATATTCGTCTTTATACCCTGTGTCTCTGGTTAAGAACGTCTACTGTAAGTAACTGTAAATTATACAGTTACAGTCTCACTAACCAAAATAGGGATGTGTTCTGAGTTTGGGTCATAAAAACTCAGGAACTACAGATATATTTCTACTACCTGACTAGTATTTAGGAGAAATGTGTAAAAATAATATATACATCTTTTATTGGTTGTCAATACTAAAGTTTTGTGTTTCAATGTTAGCCACCATATGTAGGAAAGATATTCATATATAGGCCCCATACATATTACTACAGCTGCAGTGGTTGCTTATGAGCTTTTGCACCTAAAGAATCATGCACAGACCAGTTTGATTCCAAGCAGCAGAAATGACATCCAGACATTCAGTGCAACTGCATTCAATCCGTATTGAAGTTCAACTGCAGTTTTTCTATTTTTAACACATCAATTGTATTTGGGTCAGGTGAATTTTTGTCGTTTTCAATTACTTATTGGAAAAAAAAAGCTGCATTTTAGGTAAAAAAACACAGTGGCACTTGCATTCTACATACTGTGCTTGTGGTTGTAAATTACCCCTATACAGGTCCGGAACTAGAGGTAGGCCTAGGGGTTGTGTGCCTAGGGCATCGTGGAGGGGCGCCAGGCACTTACCTCTTCTGCCGCCTACCCCTAGTTCGGACCCTTGTGTCCCCTACCTCCGACGGCACTTCTTGTAATTAAGGGCAATCTGCCACAGAGTTCCTTTTAAGCAAATAATTCTAAAAATGATTTATTTTTTTCTCTGTGATACTAACAGTACCTTTCTGTGTTTTTATCCTTTAATAGGCCACTTAGTTGATATGAAGCATAATCTTTGTGAAACAAAACCAAAGAATGAGAAACGTAGAAAAAAAGACAGAGTGGAGAAGAGCTCAGGAATCCTGCCATTAACAGCAGGTCTGCTACTAAATCCCCCAGAACTTGACAGAGTTACTTCTTTTATCAGTGGGCCACCAGACTTTTCTGACGAGATTGAATTTAAACCTCATCCCATCATCCCAACACTTTATGTTGTGCCTCAAGACAAGAAGGTTGTGTTTGACAAGGCACAGATGTCCTGCCAAGAAGCTTTTGAACAGTTTGCCAGACAAGGCACCCATTCGGGGAAAGCAGCAGAGCCCAAAGGCAAATCAAAGGAGGCTCAAGTGAGTATGATGAAATTATGAGATTTTACTGGTTTAACCTTTAATGAACAACTACATGCTTTGAATGTAGGGCCAAAGCATCTATGTGTCTCAACTTACCTTCCTAGGGCTTCCTGCACATCCTTATACTCTCCAAATGAATGCAACATTCCCTGGCAACCAGTGATGTAACTAGATATTATTGGGCCCCACAGTAAATTATTTTTTAGGCTCCCAAAATGTCTAAAGCTTGACCTGTTTTACCAGTATTTATTGAAATGTTTTATAAACTAGGGCCTCATGGGGCCCCTATATGTCCTGGGCTCCTCTATAGTTACGCTCCCGTTGGCAACATTCAACAAATACTCAATTCCTATATTAAAATAAAACAATAATAAAAATTAAAACATTGTGTGAACAAGGTTCATGTGTATGTGCTATTATTTGAAGTGGTATTATGACTGTTTATAAAGTATAGCTTTAGACTTAACCAACAGACAATTAATTGACCAATTTAAAATCGCACTCACAGGTCTTACTTGTGTAGAAAAAATAATTTATTCATTTGGCACAAGCTGGTGTTTCAGCTGCATCCACAGCCTTTCTCAAAGCAAAAAATACATTTACAAACACCCACTAAATACCATAGTCTGGTGGGAACCTGCAGTGACATGAACATTGACGTGTAATCCATTAAGTAAAATACAAACAGTGATCTAATTAACCCTTTAAGTGCCACCCCACGTAGAATCTACGTTCTGTGGGAATGGCACTTGAAATGCCACAGAACGTAGATTCTACGTTCTGCAGCATTTCAGGGTTAGGGAACGGAGGAGCGGCTTTTCAAGCCACTTGCTCCGTTCATTTGGCACAAGCTGGTGTTTCGGCTGCATCCGCAGCCTTTCTCAAAGCAAAAAATAAATTTACAAACACCCACTAAATACCATAGTCTGGTGGGAACCCGCAGTGACATGAACATTGACGTGTAATCCATTAAGTAAAATACAAACAGTGATCTAATTAACCCTTTAAGTGCCACCCCACGTAGAATCTACGTTCTGTGGGAATGGCACTTGAAATGCCACAGAACGTAGATTCTACGTTCTGCAGCATTTCAGGGTTAGGGAACGGAGGAGCGGCTTTTCAAGCCACTTGCTCCGTTCCTCTTCGTTCCCCAGCCCCCAGGCAACGAGCAGGGGCCGGGAACCAGTGGCCCCTGAGGCGCGATCGCCCAGGGGCCCCAAATGCAGCAGCAGACACGTGCAAACTGCGTGTCCTGTTGCTGCTTTCACTTCCTGATCCGAAGCTCCGCCCCCTCACAACGGATCTTCCTGGGTGATGCAGCATTTTCTTCCTCCAGCCCTGCAGAACGATCTGGACCTGCTTCCCCCAGGTTAGTGCCCACCCACACACAGAAACACACAGAAACACACACTTATTTTCCCATTACACACTTACATTCACACTTACACACAATCACATACATTTTTGGGGGATCAGGGGGGTCACACACATTCACAGCACCCCCACACGCTTGCACACACACACACACACACACACAACATGCAATTGGTCAGTTGCACACACACATACACACACATACACACTTACACTGTTGTCTTTTTTTTCTTATCTTCTCGTCTGGTTTTTTTGCCTCTAAAAACTGTTTTATTGCCATTGCGAATAGCGTATTCACTAATTGCACTGCGCAATACCTTTTGTATGTTATTTTGGTGATTATACTGCAATTTCGGTGATTTTGGTGCGTTTTTAGACATTTTATTGCATGTTTTGCCATTTTATTACATTTTCAGCTTTGCAAAGGTGTTGTTCCCCTTTTTCTGTCTGTAAAACCTATTTGGCCATGCTAAAATAATCAAAAATTTATTCTGACTGCTGATTACAGTAGGCAGAAAAAAAAGCATTGATTTTTGCGGTTTTGTTGGATTTTAGTGATTTTTGTTACTTCATTTTGACCTTGGAAATTTTGTCTGCTATATAACCATTTGGAGGTCTCTGTGTACAAAATAGTTTGGTAAATCTTTTCATATCAGGCATCAAACTGTTCAGTACACCCCTGGTGTTCATATTTAGGATGACTTTTGCTGGTACGTTACAAAATGTGTTGTATATAATGGGGTAAAATGCAAGCTTTGTGACTATTTTCAGAATTTCCATAAAAAGCGTTATGTTTAGCATTGCTTTACGGTTTGGTAGTTTGCAGTAGAAAATTGTAATTACCTGCTTTAGATTAGTCTAAATGTGTACTTTCGGAAAATATATGGGTTTCTAGGGTCTCCATACTGTTAGGGGGTTTTATGGTGCATAATGCACATACCAGGTGCTTGTATTGTAGCAGTCAGAGTGTCATATGTGAAAATTCATATGTACTATTTTCATTGGGGCATCTCTGGATGCCACCTAGTTTGGTAAATCTTTTCATATCAGGCATCAAACTATTCAGTACACTCCTGGCTTTCATATTTAGGATGACGTTTGCTGGAACATTACAAAATGTTGGGTATATAATAGGGTAATATCTTTGTGACTATTTTCAGAAATTCCATAAAAAGCGTTATGTTTAGCATTGCTTTGCGGTTTAGTAGTTTACAGTAGAAAGATGTAATTACCTGCTTTAGATTCGTCTGAATATGTACTTTCAGAAACTATATGGTTTTCTAGGGTGTCCATACTGTTAGGGGGTCTTACGGTGCATAATGCACATACCAGGTGCTTGTATTGTAGCAGTCAGTGTCATATGTGAAACTTCATATGTACTATTTTCATTTGGGCATCTCTGTATGCCACCTAGTTTGGTAAATCTTTTCATATCAGGCATCAAACTGTTCAGTACACCCCTGGTGTTCATATTTAGGATGACTTTTGTTGGTACGTTACAAAATGTGGGGTATATAATGGGGTAAAATGCAAGCTTTGTGACTATTTTCAGAAAATTAAAAAAAAGCCTTATGTTTAGCATAGCTTTGCAGTAGAAAGATGTAATTACCTGCTTTAGATTCGCTTGAATGTATAATTTCAGAAATTATATAGTTTTCTAGGGTCTCCATACTGTTTTGGGGTCTCATTGGGTGCTTTTGTTGTAATAGCCAGAGTGTCATACTTGAAAATTCATATGCCTTATTTGGATTTGGTGGTCTCTGTATGCCACATAATTTGGTAAATCTATGTTTATTGGGTATCAAGCTGTTTAGTAGACCCCCCGGCATTCATATTTAGGATGCTTTATGCTGGTAATGTTACTTGGACGATACAATGCTGGAAAGTTGAAGCTTTGAGGCAATTTTCAGATATTTCACCAAAACCGACAATTTTGGGAAAGCCTTGCGACTCAGTAGTTTGGAACAGAAAGGTATGGGTACCCATTTTAGATTCAGTAGAATGTGTTCTTTCCAAAAATATATGGTTTTGGGGGGTAAACGTATGTTTCTGTGTTTTTACCCCACAAAAAATGCAGTCAATGTGTTGATTTTTCATTAGCTGAAGTTACCCACAGGACTATTTGTGTGCGCTAACTTCATTTTGGGGCCTCTAAATGCCAGATACTTTGGTGGCCATTGTTCATAGGTTTACCAAACTGTTTGGAGGAACCCTGGCAATCATATTTAGGGTGCTTTTTCTTGGTACATAATGATACATGGGTGATATGGTGCTGGGAAGTTGAAGCTTTTAGGAAATTTTCTGATATTTCACCAAAACCGACAATTTTGGGAAAGTCTTGCGACTCAGTCGTTTGGAGCAGAAAGGCATGGGTACCCATTTTAGATTTGGTTGAATGTGTACTTTCCAAAAATATATGGTTTTGGGGGGTAAACGTATATTTCGGTGTTTTTACCCCACAAAAAATGCAGTCAATGTGTTGATTTTTCAGTAGCTGAAGTAAAGTCCTGGACAATTTGGATGTGCTAACTTCATATTGGGGTCTCTAAATGCCAGGTACTTTGTGCGCAATGGGGATCAAACTGTTCAGTGGACCCCTGGCAATCATATTCAGGGTGCTTTTTCTTGGTATCTAATATAGTGTGTGATATGCAGAGCAGCAAAATAAAACCTTTGAAGTGATTTTTCAAAATTTTTCAAAATTTTGATAAAAAACGCTACGTTCAGACAAGCTTTGATGTTTGGTAGTTAGGAGTAGAGAGACACAGTTTTTGCTGTACAGATGTCCTAAATCTGCCTAAAACTATACATATTTGGTATTGGCACGTTCGAGCGACATGAGGCTTTCCAAATCAGTTGGATTTTCATGCGTAAAATGAAATATTTTTCAGGTATAAGTTCATTTATTGTGAAAAATAGGAATTTTTCATTTTTTTTTTGTATTTAGCACTATAAATCTTTTTGCAGAGGTGGAAATACATGAAAACTCAGGCAGATATAGAAAGCTCTGTTTCTCCCGAAAAAAACAATATATAGTTTTCCTAGGTGAACTATAGGTTTCCCCTCAGAAAATGCCCCTAAAGTGAGATAGCATATAATGTTTCAAAAACGTCTGGCATTTCGCGTAACCAGAATGGACAATTCTGCTGGCACTTAAAGGGTTAAAAATCATAAAAGCATTCCCACATAGGTGAAATAAAAAAAATACTTAGCGTGTGTGTGTGTGTGTGTATATATCTATATATCTATATATATATATATATATATATATATATATATATATATATATATATATATAAATTTCCATTGTCCATCTACTCCTGTATGTTATTTAATCAGCAACAGTTTCTATATTACAGATAACCAATAAAGGTATATAATGGTTTTACCCCACACACTACCTACCTATTATACCTCTCCATTTTTTAACCCCATACAAAAACAAAACATGCTGTCATCAATTGTTTTAAAACCAACACTAATGGGGGATAGGTAAGCCATCCTGTGTGTTTTGGGGGTATTTATATGAAATTGCCACTGTGCCAACCTGCTATGAGTTCTGGGGTTTTTATACATGACATTGCTACTATGTTGTCCTGCTATTAATTCTGGGAGTATTTATACATGAAATTGCCACTGTGCCAACCTGCTTTGAGCTCTGAGGTATTTATACATGGAATTGCCATTCTGTCATCCTGCTGTGAGTTCTGGGGGTATTTATATATGAAATTGCCACTGTGCCAACCTGCTATGAGTTTTCAGGTATTTATACATGGCATTGCTACGCTGCCATCCTGCTATCAGTTCTGGGGTATTTATACATTATATTGTCACAGTGTTTTCCTTGTATGAGTTCTGGAGGTATTTTACATAAAATCTCCACTGCCCCCCAACAGAGCTTTGGGGCAGGGGGCAGGAGCACGGGGGGTGAAGTTGGTGGGCCCTTAGTGTGGTTGTGTAAGGAAATCTTACCCTGGTAGTCTAGTGGGGGGACGGCAGGGACGCCTGCCGCCCCCTCGGCGGGGACGCCCGCCGCGCTGCTGCTCCTCTTGCGCCGGTTTCCTAGTGCAAATGCGCACGCGCACTTCCGGGTTTAAAGGCGCATGCGCGCTGACGTGGTGACGTCAGCGCACAATGGCGCCAAATTTGAAAGTATTAAAGGGGCATTTACACTGTTTGTCATTGCCCGTGATAGGATTTGTTCCTGGTGATGTTAGCTATTGCTATTCTGTTTGAATCTGATCCTGATTATCTGTTTTGCCCCCTGCCTGCCTGTTTGACTATTTTGATCTCTGGAACCTGACCCTTGCCTGCCTTCGACAACTCTTCCTGCTAAATCCCTTGATTGACAACCCGGTTTGACCCTTGATATCTGCCTGCCTCGATCCTGCCTGTCTGACGATTCTCTTGCCTGCTCCATTTGTACCGTGACCATCGGCCTAACTGACTTTTACAACAGTCGTGCCCCTTTGCTTGCCAGAACTCCTCGCTTTGCTCCTCTCGAAAACTCCAGGTGGCATCTGAGTACGCTGAGGGCTCCTCCCGAAGCCAAAGGCGGTCACACTACTGGTGAAGCCGAGCCAAGACCAGGGAGCTTGGCATTAGTTCTGGTTTAGGGTGCCAACCGTGACAGGTTGTCCTGGTGGGCCTCGAAACCCCCAGTCCAACACTGATGAACCTGTTAAGCAGAATGGGACATGGGGTTTTCTGGATAAGGGATCTTTCTGTAATTTGGATTTTTATAATTAGTAGCTAAAAAAATCATGTAAACATTAAATAAACCAAATAGGATTGTTATGCCTCCAACAAGGATTCATTATATCTTAGCTGGGGTCAAGTACATATTCTGAACAGCCTGGCCCACTGGCTGTAGAGGTCTTGTACCTTTCAACTAAGTTTTAGGCAGTTATTCCATACCTCTCAATTTAACACAGTAGCATTTTCCATTTAACACAGTAGCATTTTCCCTCTTTTCCTCAGCTCATACATTTCCTGGTTTCTTAGCAAAGAGCTCTCCTCCCCAAGGTGATTTGTGGAAAGGCCATCAAGGCCCGGGCCTAGGGTGGCAGAATTTTAAGGAGGCGGCATGAAGCCCAACCACACCAGCATTGGTTCGGAAGCTCTGGGGCTGATCACGAGAGATTTCGAGAGCACCGAACACCAGTGCTCCCAACCTGATGATGAAAATTTGTGCTTGTGCACAAGGGAAGGAGAGGGGGTAATGAACGGCAGCGGGCCTTGGGATAAATCTGGCCCTGCAGGTGATGATACCACTCCTCACACCTGCAGTTAATTAGCAATGCAAATTGTTCAAAGAGTCTTGCAGAGCATTCTGGAAGATGTGTACTTTCCCTCCAGAGTTCTCCCAGACACAGTACCACATGTCCACCAATCCCCCCCCCCTTCCAGCTTGCGGGTTTGATCACTTTTGCCATCAGAAGTAAACTCTAGAGAGAGCACTGGCATTCTGTTGTAAATTCCCTACCCAATGCATAGTGAAGCTGATGTTCTGTATAGAAAGTAACCTCTTTGTTACTCTTGCGTTCCTTTCTTTAGCTTGACTCATCCAAGTGAGTGGGGCATGGTATGTAATGAGCTTAAAGTGGCTCCCTAAAGGATAGTACTTTATAGAGATTTAAGGACCCACTTGATAGCCAGACACCCCCTTTCTACAATGCTGTAGTTTTTCTCAGATGGGTGGAGTTTCCTGCTCAAATACACTATTGGGTGTTTCTCATCATTAACAACCGGTGACAGGACAGCCTCTAACCACATATCTGAGGCATCTGTTTTTAATACAGATTCTCTCTTAAAATCAGGGGTAATCAAGACTGATTGTTTATACAGAGCTGAATTTAACACCTTAAAGTCATTGTCAGCATAGATTTGTTACCCTTTGTTAAGTTGGTCAATGGTGGCAACATTTGCAATCACCTTAGCCCACTGCTCTATCCGTAACCTTTCTCTCTCTGCAATGCAATCAAACAACTTTAACTATGACCAGTCCAGTATCACACTGTAGTTTTTTAGCCATGGCCTGAATTTCTTCCTGTGAATAACATATAATATTATGTTATTGTTCCAGAGCAAATTTACTAGCCTCTGTGCATTGATTTGAGCCATTCATCTATTGAATCTATTGATTCTTAGAGCCTCCTGCTACACAGAGCTTCCTGGTGACTGGTATTAGTATGCTGCTGAATAATATTACCCTGAACCAGCTGCTGCTTTATTAATTCATCCATAGCTGCTGTTATGCACAGGTACTGCTTATACCGGTGTCGTTTCCTTGTGAGGCAAATTTGGGCAACTTTGGAAACCGAATCGTTCTGAATCGTTTTTTTAATCACCGGTGGTACTGTAAGTTGAGTTTGCTTTTCTGCATTATCTTTTCCTTAATATGCAAGTTATGTAAGTTTCTAGACAGATTTTGTGGAAGTTATGCAATTTGGTTAACTTTCCCAACATAGCCCTGTCCCCATTTGAAAGAAGATTTCACCAGGCCTGGGACAACAGTCCCCATTTTCCCCCTGTAATTGCCAGGATGAGATCATAATCCTTTTTTAAACACTGCAATTACTAACCTTTAAGTAACCTATCTTGTGTCAACCACAGACCTGATTGTCCTGAGCCATCTGTGCTCTGGTATGTACAGCTCAGAAAGGAATCAACAGATTTGATTTTTTTGTATCCTTTTTAACCAAATTATGGTTTCTAAGACATAGTAATAATATAGTCATGTAGAAAAAAAAACCACATATCCCCTGGTCCTTTTCTAAACCATCACAATTCTGGTAAAATTAATCTTTGCAAGTATTCAACTAATTCACTAAATTCAACTATTCACTTTCCACCTAAAAGATTAGGGCAATGAAACACTTATTTTATCTGCTAGAGGGCAATAAAGGATATAAGTAGGTGACTATGGGCCCCTTCACTGATATTCATAGATGCATGTTTTAGCAATCTAAACGACACCACTTAAAGGCAAAGTCAAACCCAAAATAAAAATTTGCCTAATAAAATAAAACATAATTTGAAGCAACTTTCCAATATACGTTTATTAATTGTCAGTGCTTTTTTATGTGAAAAAATAATTGCTATTAAAAGCAGGATTTGCTTAAATGCTGGTTTTTACTTTTTAAACATTTTTGCAAAAGTCTTAGTGGGCCTTAGTATAAGTTTTGTAGTTTTGGAAAATATTTATCTTTTTCATTAAATAATTTCTACAAGCTACAGGGGTATTTTTCCAATCCATGAAACATTTGCTCTGTACAGGAATTGTGAGAGCTACACCAAATAAAACGTTCCCTGTATTTTGTTAAATATGAACTTTTGAATTTTTCCAGTTTTGGAAATATTTTTTGTCATCTACTACACTCTGCTCTTCTTGCCTTTGGCAGCCCTGAAAGATCCCCTTAAAATGAAGTATGACATTTTTGTATTGTATTGACTAAATTGGTTAACGCTGCAAATATATGTAAATATATATGTATATTTGGTTCAATAGAAGCGTTGGTGTAGAGGTGGGTAAGAAAAGACGTGCTTTTAAGGCTTTCAAGTTAGCTGGTACAGCCGAAACATTTATAAGGTACAAGGAGGCCAATAAATCATGCAAAGAAGCTATAAGGCAAGCTAAAATTGCTATAGAAAAGGATATTGCAGCAAGCAGTAAAAAAAATCCAAAATTATTTTTTAAATATGTCAATAGTAAAAAAATGAAGCAGGAAGGGGTGGGACCCTTACTATCAGAGGGGGGTCAGCTGGTTGATGAAAACAAAATAAAAGCGCAGATTCTGAACTCGTATTTTTCATCTGTCTACACAAATGAAGAACCAGTAAGTGAAGGTTTCCTTCTTAACACTCCCAATTCTAGTAATACAACTAATGATGCATGGTTCACACATGAAGAAATTCAAAAGAGACTTGAACATGTTAAGATTAACAAAGGTCCAGGGCCAGGTGGTATTCATCCCAGGGTAATTAGCGAGCTTAGCTCTGTGATTGCCAAACCTCTTTACTTAATTTTTCAGGATTCATTGAGATCTGGCATTGTGCCGAGAGACTGGCGAATTGCTAATGTGGTGCCTCTATTCAAAAAAGGATCCCGTTCTCAGCCTCAAAACTATAGGCCAGTTAGTCTGACGTCAGTATTAGGAAAGCTTTTCGAAGGGTTAATAAAGGATAAGATACTGGACTTCATAGCAAATCATAATACTATGAGTTTGTGCCAGCATGGTTTTATGCGTAATAGATCTTGCCAGACTAAAGCTGGCCATAGACGCAAAGATCCGATCGTACGAATCAACGTACGATCGGACTTTCCCATCTCCCGACCCTCCACTAACCATTCAGATCAAAGTCTTTACCATTCCGATCAAATAGAACAGATCACCCAATGTTCTGCCCCTGACGGCAATCGTACGATACTTATGTCTGACAACACTAGTGGCTACGATCGGCAATACACGCAGAGATATTATCGGCAGCCGACAGAAATTTTCTAACCTGTCTGATCGACCAAACGACCGATCTCCGACGGACGAAAAATGTCGGGACTCTCCACAGATGGTCCGAAAATCGTACGAATCCACGATTCGTACGATCGGATCTTTGCGTCTATGGCCAGCTTAACTTAATTTCTTTTTACGAGAATGTAAGTAGAGACCTAGATTCTGGGATGGCAGTGGATGTGATTTACTTAGACTTTGCTAAAGCATTTGATACAGTGCCACACAAAAGGTTACTGGTTAAATTAAGGAATGTTGGCCTGGAACATAGTATTTGTACCTGGATAGAGAACTGGCTAAAAGATAGACTACAAAGAGTGGTGGTAAATGGAACATTTTCTAATTGGACCAGTGTTGTTAGTGGAGTACCGCAGGGCTCTGTACTAGGTTCCTTGCTTTTCAACTTGTTTATTAATGACCTGGAGGTGGGCATTGAAAGTACTGTTTCTATTTTTGCAGATGATACTAAATTGTGCAGAACTATAGGTTCCATGCAGGATGCTGCCACTATGCAAAGTGATCTGTCTAAACTGGAAAACTGGGCAGCAAACTGGAAAATGAGGTTCAATGTTGATAAATGCAAGGTTATGCACTTTGGCAAAAATAATATAAATGCAAGTTATACACTAAATGGCAATGTGTTGGGAGTTTCCTTAAATGAAAAGGATCTAGGGGTCTTTGTAGATAACACGTTGTCTAATTCTGGGCAGTGTCATTCTGTGGCTACTAAAGCAAATAAAGTTCTGTCTTGCATAAAAAAGGGCATTAACTCAAGGGATGAAAACATAATTATGCCTCTTTATAGGTCCCTGGTAAGGCCTCATCTGGAGTATGCAGTTCAGTTTTGGACTCCAGTCCTTAAGAGGGATATAAATGAGCTGGAGAGAGTGCAGAGACGTGCAACTAAATTGGTTAGAGGGACGGAAGACTTAAATTATGAGGGTAGACTGTCAAGGTTGGGGTTGTTTTCTCTGGAAAAAAGGCGCTTGCGAGGGGACATGATTACACTTTACAAGTACATTAGAGGACATTATAGAGAAATGGCAGGGGACCTTTTTACCCATAAAGTGGATCACCGTACCAGAGGCCACCCCTTTAGACTAGAAGAAAAGAACTTTCATTTGAAGCAACGTAGAGGGTTCTTCACAGTCAGGACAGTGAGGTTGTGAAATGCACTGCCGGGTGATGTTGTGATGGCTGATTCAGTTAATGCCTTTAAGAATGGCTTGGATGATTTTTTGGACAGACATAATATTAAAGGCTATTGTGATACTAAACTCTATAGTTAATATAGGTATGGGTATATAGAATTTTAATCAAAAGTAGGGAGGGGTGTGTGTATGGATGCTGGGTTTTCATTTGGAGGGGTTGAACTTGATGGACTTTGTCTTTTTTCAACCCAATTTAACTATGTAACTATGTAACTATGTAACTATGTAACTATATTATTGATTTATTTTAACATTTCTAGGCTCCTGTCCTTTTTCCAAAGATGGAGATTAAGAAGAGCTGGCGTCATCCCCTGGGCAGACCTCCTGCTCGGTCACTCATGTCTATAGTGAAGCAGGAAATGTCAAGCGATGATGGTAAATATACATTTTTATATAATTATCCTAGACCATTTTTCCTATTTGTTATTATCACATTTGTTTTTGGCATTTTGATATTCTTGTAAATAGATTCAACTCCATTTTCTGGTGAGGAAGATGTTAGTGATCATGAAGCTCTTCGTACTCTTCTTTCACACTTGTGGAAAAACAAGCCTCACAATTTCTTGGCAGAAAGAAAATTCAATGCTGCAGCTGCTCTTATTGAGCCATATTGTGCTGTGTGCTCCATTTTTTTCCCATATCACAAGGTATGCTAATCTGCCTATTATCTGTTAATAAATCCGTACCAAGGCCCTGAATTCATAACCTGTGTCTAAAACCCTTTTTTGACTGATGACATTTACTGTTCAACAACAGGAGTCTGCTTGTCTGTCTCAATCTATTATCCCATCCTCAAAAAAAGGACAGAAAACAAAGGCACTTATTCCTGAAATGTGCTTCTCTGCCAGTGGTGGCAGTGGTGACCCTTTGCCAGTTAGCACATACAATGCAGAAGATGGAACAAGCATTCTGATCTCCTGTGCAAAGTGCTGCCTACAAGTTCATGCCAGTGAGTTTATAACTGTTAATACTGTTTCAATTAAAGGGTTGTTCACCCCTGTGAAGTATTAAACCTAACTTTTAGTATGTTATAGAATGGACTGTACTTATCAACATCATTAATTATTGGTCTTCATTGTTTATTTCTTATAGTTTTTAATTATTTTCCTTCTTTTTCTGACTCTTTACAGCTGTCAAATAGGGGTCACTGACCCAAGCTGCCAACTACAAAACTATTTCTTTGCAAGGGTGCTTGTTTTTCTATTCCACCCCTCTCCTATTCATATTCCAGTTTCTCAATCAAATCATTGCATGGTTGTTAGGGTCATTTGGATCCTAGCAACTAGATAACTGTTGCAATTCCAAACTGGAAAGGTGCTGAACAAAAAGCTAAATAATTAAAAAAACATTGAAAATAAAAAGTGAATACAAATTTCAAAGTGTCTCAGAATATCAATCTCTGCTTCATAATTAAAGTTAATTTGAAGGTCAACAACCCCATTAAGCTTTTTCTGTTACAGATAAGATAATTCATCTGGAAGATATACCTGCTTTTCCTTTAGGAATAAACACCTTTATGTAAAACAGTACACTTTAGGTCAACAGCACATGAAATATTTTGTTTCTCACGCTTAATCCCCAGCATGAATAACAAAACATCATAACATCAAAACATTTCCAGTGGTGTCAGTTTAATTTAGGGATGCACCGAATCCACTATTTTGGATTCGGCTTAACCCCCGAATCCTTCTTCAAAGATTCAGCCGAATACTGAACCAAATCCGAACCCTAATTTGCATATGCAAATTATGGGTGGAAAGGGGAAAACGTTTATACTTTCTTGTTTTGTTACAAAAAAACACACGATTTCCCTCCCTGCATATGCAAATTAGGGTTCGGATTCGGTTTGGCCTGGCAGAAGGATTCGGCCAAATCCGAATCCTGCTTAAAAAGGCTGAATCCCGAACCGAATCCTGGATTCGGTGCATCCCTAGTTTAATTACTGATGGTTAAACTTTTGAATCATGTTGCTGAAAAAAGGATAAGGCAATTTCTGGAAATTATGCTATTATGCACTTATGCTATTCAAATGTTTTACCACCAGTGATTCACACTGGCACCAGTACAAATGTATTTTATTAATTTTTGTACAGGAAACAAAACATACTGTGTGCTATTTCCCTAAAGGGACACTGCACTGGACATATACAATACAAAAATACAACTGAAAACCAATACCACTCAAAAGTGCTTACAAGATGCACAAAACCTTCTTATTCTAATTTTTCCCTCTTCACCCATATTCAGCATTCACCAATGGGTTAAGCTCCCTGCAGGACAGTGGACAGGACCTCCCACAAATAGGTTAAAAGTTCTGCTTACGCCCTTTTTTTTTGTCCTGTCTGGGCCAATGGTAGGAGCATAGGCTTGCAGTACAATTTTCTACCTCGATGTTTCGAATTTATACAATTACAGAATTACTACATCAAATATTGTAGTACTAGACATTAAGCCCGTTAAATTAACGGGCGCTAGAACATATCCGTGGGGCACATTCGCAGTAGGGCAATCCCACGGACACAGGGACTGGACGCAGAGACACTTCAACTTTATTATATAGGATACTACATTGAATAATGTAGACGCTCCCTGTATGGTGTCAGCAAAAGGAATTTTACCATACCTTTACCTGTGACCAAATCCATTGACTTCATGTTTGACATGCCTCCTGTTTGCATGTCAGCTTGGAGCACACTTTCTCCAGTACCTGGAAGTTCATCACGGTATCCATGAGAGGATGTGACATCATCAGATCTCAGGTGACGTGAGTGGGACCGGGAATATGCGGAAGTGGGAATATGATGTCTATGGGGGCTTTCTCTTGGCCATCAAGGTGATGGCGGACATCTTTTTTGGGGGCATTTAATGTGGCATTTATACCCGAAAGCATTATGGTTTATAAGAGATGGCTTATATGGCATATAGCCTGTGTATTTATGCTGATTCTGTCTGATGCTGTTTCTACTTTTTAAGTTTTTTGCCAGTATCGTTTGCCAAAATTGCATGGTTAAATGTTGCTGTGTGCAGGTTTACCTTGGAAATACATGGATTTGACAACCAACTTTCTTTCCACACAGTTAATGCCAGTGGAGTCTGGTATTATGGGCAAAGCTTTTAAACCCAAAGGGATGTTAACAAAGAGAGATTCTGAGGGGGTATTTGCCAGCTGATTCTGAGATTCGTTCTTTAGCATGCTCTGAGGAGGGGGAAATCAATTAGTATGAAGAACCTAATTTTTGACTTAGTCATTGAAACCCTTATTAAAGCAGTAAGGCAGACTTCAACTTTCCCTACAGAGGCTTCCAAAGTTTCATACGCAATTAAGCTCTTTCCTTCACTGAAGAGAAAAACTGTGGCAGTAGTAAGTGTTGAGGTTCCTGGCCAACTTAGACCTGCCACACCCATGGAGCACCCCATGTAGGATCCAGAGATCTCCGGGGAACAAGCACAAGAATACACACGAGACGTGATGCCAATACTTGTTTGCTTTATTGTACAGTGAAACAGGCTTATATACCTTAGCACGTCCTTGTACAAGAGTATGCAAGAGGATGCCAGACTTAGAGAAATAGCGCAAGTGTAAGATATGCGGTTTGACATGTGTCTGCTATAAGTAGAGACATATCATGTGCTACACGTAGCCATGAAGCCTGAAGTATTGTTTAATCTTGCTTTATGCGTTACAGGCAAATAACCTTGTCTAGTATTCTAAAAAGGGATATCAGAAAGGATTCTGAGAAAAGCTAAATCGAGAAGAAGGGGATTTTTGTAAGAATTAACTATGTACGGGAAAGATCATAGATTTAGACATATCCCTACAGTAAGGCTTGCTAAGAAGAATACTTTACCTGTCGGTGATGCTGCCATATTCAAGGAATCAGTGGAAAAGAATACGTATCTCAAAAAGTCATTAGGTGCAGCAGGGGTGTAAACCTGCAGGGCATTTAACCTCAGTCTCTAGAACTATTAGTGTGACTGTCTAAGCTGGGTGATGCAATTTTCTCTAATGTAAAGAGTCCTAATTCGGTCTGATTGCAAGATGGCAACTGAATCCATCTCTGAAACCTCATTTGATCTAGGTCACTTCTCAGTAAGATCAATGCCTTTGTTGGAAGCGCCAGGAGGGCTCTCTGGCTTAAGCCGTGGATTGCAGATTCAGGCTCCCAGGTGAATTTGTGTCAACTACTGTCTGAAAGTTGAAAAGCTAGATGCAATAATCAAAATATATATGATCTGCTATAAATAAAAGAAAAAGATATCCTTTACAACTTCAAGGCAGTATACACCGGGAAAGAATATTCTAGACACCCTTGTGATGGATATGTGAACACTACTAATAATTTGAACTCTTTCTAATCAAAAACTTGAGTTTCTATAAAGAAATGAGATTAAGTTCTGATAGCCTAGTGGCTCCAACATTTCTGTGCATACCACCAAAAGAACAATAGGCATACAAGGAGCCACCAGGAGAGACTTGAAAGACAGTATTTAGGGACAGAGGAAAGGACTCCTGCATGTTGGACCTACTGCTGTTCAGCCATTATTTACTTGCAGTCTTCTTGGGACTTTGAATGGGCTTGTGTGAGACTCCGAAACTGCATTAGTTGTTTTGTATAGGAGGATTTGTATCTGCTGTTTTGCCTTTGGTCCTTGCAAAATAAATTGGAAACTGCCACGTGCAGGGCCGGAACTAGGGGTAGGCAGAGTAGGCACGAGCCTAGGGCGCAAAAGCTAGGGAGGGGCCAGGCACGTACCCTCTCTGTCGCCTACCCCATGTCCGGTCACCTCTCTCTGACTGTCTATTCACTATGGCTGTGTATTTGTTCTTCTGCGCGCCGATTCGCGTATGCACGCAAGAACATCAATTTGCGCATGTGCGAGAGCGTTAGATCGCGCATGCCGGCGAGAGCATTAGTTTCCGCATGAACGCGATAGCATTAGTTTACGCATGTGCACCCGATCCGGCGCCGCAACAGGCCACGTTGCCTAGGGTGTCTGCCCGGGGTGGCATGGCTCTGGCCACGTGGTTACTCTCCTGTTTGTTCTACATGCTTTTGTTAATCATTTTCATGGCACCCCCTCATCATTCTAACAGGGGTGTCAAGGCCCAGACTATTTTAAAGGCAGGTTAGCCAAACTTGTCTATGTCAATTTAGATGTAGGTAAGGGTGGCCATACACTGAGAGATCCGCTCGTTTGGCGATGTCGCCAAACGAGCGGATCTCTCCCCGATATGCCCACCTTGAGGTGGGCAATATCGGGCTGATCCGATCGTGGGCCCTAGGGCCCAACGATCGGATCCTAACGCATGGGAAACGGGGGTCGGATCGCGGGACCGCATCAACGAATGACAGATGCGGCCGCGATCCAACGGGATTTTTCGTCCCATCCGATCGAGATCTGGCCGACTTTCGGCCAGATCTCGATCGGTGAAGCCCGTCGGGGGGCCCCATACACGGGCCAATAAGCTGCCGACACGGTCTGTCAGCAGCTTTTATCGGCCCGTGTATGGCCACCTTAAGAAACACAATGGAGAGAGGTTTCTTTCTGGAATTTCAGTCAATACCCAAAAAACATTTTTTTCATCAATTTTACTTTCAAGTATTCAGAATCAAACAGAAAAGTTGTCCAAGAATACACAGATCAATGTTTTGCAAAAAGGGCGATAGAGGCAGTTTCACTTCAGGAAAGATTTACCGGTTTCTACTCAAGGCTGTTTCTGATATAAAGGCACCAGGTTCCCTGAGACCAATTTTAGACATGGTTAAGCAAATTTTCTGGAATCACCTGGTATAACAGTCCTTGTTCCACACAGAATTTCCCCCAGTCACATTGGAAAAATTCATAGTCTCCTGGCAAACTCTTCTTGAGCAAATCAAGATTTCTGGTATTAACAGCTCTCCACAGGGGCCCTATAACAGGAACAGTTTTCTGGCTTTGAACCATGTCTTTATGACTGATGAACTTGGAGTCTCCACCCACTAGGGCAACTGGATAGCAGAACATAGGTGGTATAGACTCCAGCCCTCCACCAACAGAATCCACAACGCACAACTCAAAAAAAGCCACCTTGTCATTCACTACAGCAGTTGTAGCACAGTAGGCCTTCATGCCTGGACTGGTTAAATCCTCCCACTTCCGATAATCTTCCAGGGCAGGCCCGGTCGTCTCGAGTGCATCCGCTCCAGGAATATTCCTAGGCCCTGGTTTGTACTTGAGGGTGAAAAAGTAGTTTGCCAGTGCAGCTAACCACAACATTTATCGATTGACAGTTCAGTCCTTCTGCTATTAACCAGTCAACTATTAACCAGTCAATCACAAACATCAAACGCTGCTTGTATTCCTCTAGGGTAGTTCTAAACACAATTATATCATCCAGATACACCAGGCAGTCTCGGGGCGACACAGGTCCCCCAACACCTTCTCCGTAAGTCTCTGAAAGGTATCCGGGGCATCCTGGTGAACTGATAAAACCCCATGGGGCATACAAATGGAGTCTTGTCCTGATCCTTAAACAGAGCATAAGACCATTACAGTGAATCATTTGCTACCATTAAGGGCTTCCAGAGTCTCCTCAATTTGAGGTAGGGTATATTGGTCAGGTACAAAAGGGGGGTTGTGGGAGCACTCACATTGCTAAGTAGAAATATATATAAGTATAAGGGAAGTGCTACTGACATACCCAAATGGGTCAGTGCACATTCCCTGGGCCCCTGTCTAAGTAATTCAGTAGATATGCAAATGCATGTATTCACAAAGACAGGGGTTTTTAGTTACAAAGTTATGATCATAAAGTTGAAAAGCCACCATACCACGTCAAGGTAAACCCCATATGGCGGCCCCTAACTTGTTTACCTCCAGTCATAGTATTGGAATTGTGCCGCCCTAGGCCCGGGCCTTTGTGGTCTTGCCACAAACCTGGGCCTGGGCTTATATTGGGTGCCCATCTAACAGAATGTCCACCATGGACTTAGGGCCCACCATGCTTCTATGCCTTGTTGCAAAGTATTTTATAACCTGGTTGGGGCAGCTACTCGGCTACCCACATTGTCTGTACCACTTTGGGGAACACTTTCTCTGGACAGTATTTAACAAAATGCCCATCCTTACCACACCAGAAGCAACTTGTAGGTTTGGTGGCAGGTAGCCCCTTGTGCCACTCTGCTTTGGTACAGATGGGGTACCGGCAAAGTGTAGTGTTGCCTCCTCTTGCTTAATCACTTTTATCAAGTCAATAAAGCCTGTATCTGTTTTATCCCTCAGGAGTATTTGCAAAGTGGAATACATCAGGAAGAAGGGTGACATCCCCTTTAACAACTGTTTTAGGCGTAGTTTGTCTACTTTCTCTGCTGCAATTACTTTCTTAAAACAAGAGATGCCGCAGCATATTCTGTAGCCGGAGTGTGAATGCAGACACATCCTCTATATAGATTTCTGCTTCATCTGTTTAAAGTCAGCCAATAACTGGTCAGGGTCCTCATGCTTCCAATATGCAGAATTGAGGATATCAATTATGTCCATAGCAGTACTCTTTGTGACTTGCTTTAAAATTTAACACAATACTAGCTGCTGGTTGACATACATGCTTCATAATTAAACCAGGCAAGGGGGGGTGGGTGTGATAAAGAATTATGGGGAAGCTAGGGTAGACGGGGCAGTGGGGTTAGTAAGGGGTCATGGGGAGGAGTGAGGGGGGATGATTTTTTGGACAGACATAATATCAAAGGCTATTCTGATACTAAGCTCTATAGTTAGTATAGGTATGGGTATATAGAAATTAATTAAAAGTAGGGAGGGGTGTGTGTATGTCTGCTGGGTTTTCATTTGGAGGGGTTGAACTTGATGGACTTTGTCTTTTTTCAACCCAATTTAACTATGTAACTATGTAATAATTCACTTTCTCTTGGTTTGTTCTGAGCAAGCCCACACATCTAACACTTGTAGAGCAGATTCCTTCCAGGTTTCAAATCCCTCCTCACTGGTAGGGACAGGTTCTATGCCTGAAAAGGACAAACCATTCTGGATGATCTAGCAGCATCCCTTTCCTTAAATTTTCTTGAGCCCACTAGCCTCTTGCAGTATGATGATTTTACTCCGTAAGAAGTAAAAAACTGCAAAGGTCTTAGATTCCAACTTGCCCATGTAGGCGAGCTGTGTACACTTGTCTCTCTTCCTACTGTTTATCAAGATTTCTCTGACGTCTTCAGCAAAAGATCCGCTGAGACTCTTCCTCCTCACCTGCCATATGACTGCCCTGTTGAGCTCCTTCCTGGCTCATCGCCCCCCTCGGGGACATTTTTATCCACTCTCTCCTTCCGAAACAAAAGCTAAGAAGGAGTACATCCAGGAAAATTTCCAGAGAGGTTTCATCCATCCATCCCTCTTCATCACCTGCTGGAGTGGGGTTCTTCTTCGTCCAGAAGAAAGATGGCAGGTTATGACCCTGTATCGAGGCTTGAACAAAATAACTATGATTAAAAATCATTACCCTCTTCCTCTCATTTCAGAACTTTTTGATCAACTTAACGGAGCAAGTCTTTTCACAAAGTTTGATCTCCGGGGGGGATACAACTTGATTCGGATCCGAGAAGGCGACAAGTTGAAAACTGCTTTCAACACTCATGACGGGTACTACGAGAATCTCGTAATGCCTTTTGGGCTCTGCAATGCTCCCACAGTTTTCCAAGAGCACGTCAATGACATTTTTCAGGATCTGTTAGGTCATTGTGTTGTGGTTTACTTGGATGACATTCTAATCTTTTCCAAGACCTTAGAAGAACACCGGCTCCAAGTACGGGAAGTCCTCTCTCGGTTAAGAGGGAATGCCCTTTTTGCTAAGTTAGAAAAGTGCACCTTCGAGGCCCCCAAGATACTTTTGCTACATCATCTCCCAAAAAGGCTTCAAGATGGATCCTGCTAAAACCTCCGCAATACAAGATTGGCCTCTTCCGACCAGCACAAAGTCCATACAGCGATTCATTGGCTTTGCCAATTTATCAAAAGGTTTTTCATCTAAAATTTTCCCAATCCTGTCTCTCATTCGTAAAGGTGGGAAACCTAGTTGCTGGTCTCCACTTGCCTTGGAAGCCTTTAAGACTCTGAAAGAATCTTTCTCTTCTACTCCAATTATCAGGCACCCGACCCTCTTCTTCTGTTCTTCATTAAAGCAGATGCTTCGGATGTTGGGGCAGGAGCAGTTCTATCTCAGAGACTTCCTTGTGATGGAAAGTTGCATCCCTGTGCTTTGTTTTCCAAAAAATTCTCTCTTGAACAGAACTACAAAGTGGGAAATCTTGATCTTCTGGCCGTAAAACTGGCTCTGGAAGAATGGAGACACTTGTTGGAAGGCTCTACTGTTCCGGTGACAATCTTCACCGATCACAAAAACACGGAATACATCCAAACTCAACGCTTGAATCCCAGACAGGCTCTCATTTCAACTTCATCATAACTTTCGTCCGTGCTCTAGAAATAAAAAAGCGGATGCACTTTCCAGAAGCTTCCTTCCTGAAGACCCCTGTATCGAAGACAGATCTGTTATCTCACCTTGTCTGGTGGCCCTCCTTTCAGAAGGATGTTAAAGACTTTGTGTCATCCTGTACTACATGTGCTGCATCCAAGTCAGGACACTCTCCTCCCAAAGGGTTCCTTCTGCCTCTACCCTCTCATACCTGGACCCATTTAGCCATGGACTTTGTGGATCTTCCTGTTTCCCAGGGACACACGGTCATCTGGGTTGTGGTGGATCGATTCAGCAAAATGGCCCATTTCATACCTCCACGAAAGTTACCCTCAGTCCTGGAACTTTCAAAAGTATTTATTCGGCATATTTTTTGTCTTCATGGCTGAAATTGTGTCCTATAGAGGTTCCCAATTTGTTTCTAAATTTTGTAGATCTTTGTGTAAGGCTCTTAATATTTCTCTTCAGTTTTCTTCTGCCTACCATCCTCAGTCTAACGGTGCAGCAGAATGAGTCAATCAAGCTCTGGAACAGTTCCTAAGATGTCATGTTTCTTTGTGTCAAGACGATTGGGCAGATCTCCTCCCATGGGCCAAATTCGCTCACAACAATGCCTTGCACGCCTCTCTCTTCTTCTGTGTTTTTGGTCAGCATCCATTGACTTTTCCTCAAGACCTACTTCTCACTAATGTCCCTGCAGCCAAAGACCAATTTGCTCATATGTCGGCTATCTGGAACGCTACTAAGGCCAACTTAAAAAAGAGTTCTATTTCCTCAAAAAAAAAATTCTGACAAGAGAAGAGCCCCTACTCCTCCGTATTCTCTCAGAGATAGGGTTTGGCTTTCCATCAGGAACATTCATCTTAAAATTCCTACTCCTAAGCTTGGTCCGAAATTCATCGGCCCTTTTCCAATAGTTGAGATCATCAATCCGGTGTCAGTTCGTCTTCATCTACCTCCTGAGATGCGGATTCCAAATGTTTTTCATGTATCCCTCCTCAAGCCGGATGATGACCTCAGAATCTTCTTCTTCTACCCCTGCTCCTCTTCTTGTTGATGGCCACCAGGAGTAAGAAGGATTATGGATTCCCGTGTTTACATAGTAACATAGTAAGTAAGGTTGAAAAAAGACACATGTCCATCGAGTTCAACCTTTTTTTTTTTTTTTATTTACTACCTATCTGCCAGTTGATGCAGAGGAAGGCAAAAGACCCATCTGAAGCCTCTCCAATTTGCCTTAGAGGGGGAAAAATTCCTTCCTGACTCCAAAATGGCAATCGGACTAGTCCCTGGATCAACTTGGACTATGAGCTATTTCCCATAACCCTGTATTCCCTTACTTGCTAAAAAGCTATCCAACCCCTTCTTAAAGCTATCTAATGTATCAGCCTGTACAACTAATTTAGGGAGAGAATTCCACATCTTCACAGCTCTCACTGTAAAAAAACCCTTCCGAATATTTAGGCGGACCCTCTTTTCTTCTAATCGGAATGGGTGACCTCGTGTCAGATGGAAAGACCTACTGGTAAATAAAGCATTAGATAGATTATTATATGATCCCCTTATATATTTATACATAGTCATCATATCACCCCTTAAGCGCCTCTTCTCCAGCGTGAACATCCCCAATTTGGCCAGTCTTTCCTCATAGCTAAGATTTTCAATACCTTTTACCAGCTTAGTTGCCCTTCTCTGTACCCTCTCTAATACAATAATGTCCTGTTTCCGTGATGGAGACCAAAACTGTACGGCATAGTCTAGATGGGGCCTTACAAGTGCTCTATACAGTGGAAGAATGACCCCCTCCTCCCTTGACTCTATGCCCCTTTTAATACAGTTCAAGACCTTATTTTCCCTTGATGCTGCCGACTGGCATTGCTTGCTACAGCCAAGTTTATCATCTACAAGGACTCCAAGGTCCTTTTCCATAATGGATTTGCCTAGTGCAGTCCCATTAAGGGTATCAGTGGCTTGGATATTTTTACATCCCAGGTGCATGACTTTACATTTATGAACATTGAATCTCATGTGCCACTTAGCTGCCCAGATTGCCAGTTTGTCAAGATCATGTTGCAAGGATGCCACATCCTGGATGGAATTAATTGGGCTGGATAATTTTGTGTCATCTGCAAACACTGATACATTACTTACAACACCCTCCCCTAAGTCATTAATGAACAAGTTAAATAAAAGTGGACCCAATACGGAGCCCTGGGGGACCCCACTAAGAACCTTACTCCAAGTAGAGAATGTCCCATTAACAACCACCCTCTGTACCCGATCCTGTAGCCAGTTTCCTATCCACGTGCAAACGCCTTCATTAAGCCCAACGGACCTTAGTTTAGAAAGCAGTCGTTTGTGGGGCACAGTATCAAACGCTTTGGCAAAATCCAAATAGATCACATCTACTGTCCCCCCACTGTCCAGAATCTTACTTACCACATCATTAAAAGCAATCAAATTCATCTGACATGACCTATCCTTCATAAAGCCATGCTGATTGTTGCTCATAATGCCATTCATTAGGACAAAATTTTGAATGTGATCCCTTAACAAGCCTTCAAATAATTTGCCTACCACAGATGTCAAGCTTACTGGCCTATAATTGCCAGGCTGAGATCATAATCCCTTTTTAAATATTGGAATAACATCAGCTTTTCTCCAATCCATAGGCACCATACCAGATGACAGTGAATCTGAGAAAATCAGAAATAAGGGCTGGTCTAAAACTGAACTAAGCTCTCTTAGAACCCGGGGGTGTATGCCATCAGGCCCTGGAGCCTTGTTTACATTAATTTGTATTAAAGCTTTTTGAATCATATCCTGAGTCAGCCACTGACAAGATTGAGCTGAACCATTCGTGCAGTTATTAAGTGAGCCTGTGAACCCAGACTCCTCTATTGTATACACTGAAGAAAAGAACTGATTTAACACATTTGCCTTATCTGTATCTGTTACAACCATACTGGTACCATTATTTAATGGAGCAACACTCTCAACCTGCATCTTTTTACTATTAATATATTTAAAAAACTTTTTAGGGTTAGTTTTCACCTCCACCGCAATTAACTCATTTCTTTTCTTAGCCTTCCGGATTGCTGATTTACAACATTTATTAAAGTGTTTATATTCATTAAATGCAGCTTCTGTCCCTACAGATTTGTAGTTTTTAAATTCCTTTCTCTTCTTTCCCATTTACTTCTTTACTTCTGTATTAAGCCACACAGGATGATTCTTAGAGCTTCTACGTTTAGCCTTTAAGGGAATAAATTGAGAACAGTAATGATGTAATATCATTTTAAAGGACAACCATTTCCGTTCTGTGTTTTTAGCTGAAAACCTAATGCCCCAATCAATACTCTGTAGGGCAGCCCTCAAGGCACTAAAATTAGCTTTTCCAAAATTCATGGTTTTTGTTGCCCCAGTATATTTTTGTTTTTTGCACCAGACATTAAAAGATATAACATTATGGTCACTATTACCCAGGGGTTCAATGACTTGCACATTTGCTATAAGTTCTGGGTCATTTGAGATCACTAAATCAAGAATAGCATTTTTTCTGGTAGGCTCCTCAACAACCTGTGCTAAAAAATTGTCGTGCAATAAGTTTATAAACTTGTTCCCATTAACTGATCTAGCAGTACCGTTGCTCCAGTCAATATCTGGCTAATTAAAATCCCCCATTATCATTACTTTACCTAAACTAGCAGCCTTTTCTATTTGCATTAGGAGCTTTGTCTCTTCCTCCTCACTTACATTAGGGGGTCTATAGCATACTCCTATGATTAATTTGCTGGATTCTTTACAATTGGTGAAGAACTCCACCCATACGACTTCTGCCCCCTCATTTTCTAACATAACCTCCTCCTTTATATGAGCTTTTAAATCCTGCCTAACATACAGACATACCCCTCCTCCTTTTCTATTGCCTCTATCCCTCCGAAACAAAGTATAGCCACTGATATTTACTGCCCAGTCATGCGACTCATTCAGCCATGTTTCGGCCACACCAATCACATCATATTTTCCTTCCAACACCAGCAGCTCCAGCACTCCCATTTTACCAGTCCTCCCTACCCTTAACAGTATCCCCAGCCAAATCTCCTCTCCCATTTTCCCTTTTTTTGCCCACTATCTCATCTAACCTGTCTTCCACTGAATCTTTTACTGAACCCTCCCCCCCACACCTAGTTTAAAATCTCCTCCAACCCTCTAGCCATCTTCTCTCCCAAAACAGCTGCCCCATCATCATTGAGGTGCAGCCCATCCCTAGCAAAGAGCCTGTAGCCGACTGAAAAATCAGCCCCAAACCCTCCTCCCTACACCAATCTTTCAGCCACGCATTAATCTCCCTACGCTCCCGCTGTCTCCTTAGTGTTGCTCGTGGCTCAGGTAATATCTCTGAGAAAATTACCTTGGAAGTCCTCGCCCTCAGCTTTGCACCTCGTTTTTTAAAATCATTTTTGAGGACTTCACCACCTCCTCTAACTTTGTCATTGGTACCTATGTGTACCAAGACCGCTGGGTCTTCCCTAGCCCCTCCCAATAATCTGTCCTCTCGTTCCACCACATGCCGAACCCTAGCACCAGGCAAGCAGCAGACTGTTCGGCATGTAGGGGCCTTGCGACAGATTACACTATCCACCTTTCTAATAATTGAATCCCCTATAACTAGAACCTGCCTTTCCTTCCTTGCACTCCCCCCACCTCCCGTATTAGAGCCACTGCCTCCCGGGGTGCTCCGAGAGTCAGCCTGCTCCATACACGCCAGTTCGGAGTTTTCCTCCCCAGCATCTTCAGCCAAAACGGCGAATTTGCTGTTTTGGACAAACTGTGGACCAGCCCCCCTACTCTTCTGTCCCCTACTTTCCCTCTTGACTGTCACAAACCTTCCTCCCTCATTAGCCTCCACTGGCCCTTCTCCTCCCCCCACTCCACTAGCCCCTGCCAGTGGTTGCTCTGCGAGCCTCCTTTCATTCCCCTCGTTTGCCGATGCTCTCAGTGCTGCAAGTTCACCCCTTAGAGTCTGCAGCTCAGATTCCAAGATGAAAACCCACCGACATCTCTCGCATGTAAATACTGCATGGAACTGCTGCTCCAACACCACATACATGTGACAAGACACACACTGAGCAATACCAGCAAACCCACTCATATTTACACTGGGTACTTACAGTCTCCCAAATGTAATTCCTCACCAACACCTTTTTGGTTTTAAACGCCTTAAGGTTTTTAACGCTGCTTAACACTTAATTCACATGCAACACTTAGATCACATGCAACACTTACTAAGCAGCTCCCACACTCGCTTTGCCTTCACAAGTCTAAGGTTTCAACCAGAGCACACAAAGCCTGTTCAGAATTTACCTGATTAACCCCTCCCCCTTAATTAGAAGAAAGAGGGAAAGGAGAGAAAGAAAAAATGCTATTTGCTACCAGCAGTAAAACAACCCCTTATTTACTTATTTTATTTATTTTTTATTAAATGGTCCCCTTAGACCTCTAAAGGTAAAACACAAAAAGAAAATAAATGCACTTAATGTATGAACTAGTTTACCCCAGAGAGAGAAAAGAAAAAGCTGTTTATCTCAATCAGATAACTCACAGAACACACAGCAGTCAGTTATTTGCACTTACTCCCTCCTTGCACGCAACACTCCCACCATGCACAGCTAACACCAACGCCTTAAGGTTTTTAACGCTGCTTAACACTTAATTCACATGCAACACTTAGATCACATGCAACACTCGCTAAGCAGCTCCCACACTCGCTTTGCCTTCACAAGTTTAAGGTTTCAACCAGAGCACACAAAGCCTGTTCAGAATTTACTGATTAACCCCTCCCCCTTAATTAGAAGAAAGAGTGAAAGGAGAGAAAAAAAAATGCTATTTGCTACCAGCAGTAAAACAACCCCTTATTAACTTTTTTTTTTTTTTTTTAAATGGTCCCCTTAGACCTCTAAAGCTAAAACACAAAAAGAAAATAAATGCACTTAATGTATCAACTAGTTTACCCCAAAGAGAGAAAAGAAAAAGCTGTTTGTCTCAATCAGATAACTCACAGAACACACAGCAGTCAGTTATTTGCACTTACTCCCTCCTTGCACCCAGCACTCCCAGCATGCACAGCTAACACCAACGCCTTAAGGTTTTTAACGCTGCTTAACACTTAATTCACATGCAACCCTTAGATCACATGCAACACTCGCTAAGCAGCTCCTGGGGTGTCTTGCAGTATTTGGTCAAATGGAAGGGTTTTGGTCCTGAGGAATGTTCCTGGGTTAAAAGATCTGATATTCATGCTCCTTCTCTTATCCGGAAGTTCCACATGCAGTTCCCTTCTAAACCTAGTCGTGGTGGTCCTGAGGCCTCCCATAATGAAGGGGGTACTGTAAGGGTTACTCACCACCACTCCGCTCCTGTGAGACAAGATGGCGGATTCCAGGGATCCCATGTGGCATGTTCCGACACCAATGCATCAAACGTGCGCAGTGTCTCGACATCAGAACGGACACAGCGTCTTGACGCCAGCATGTTAGAATGGACGCAGTGTCAAGAGACCATAATCATGACGTCATCACACCTGTTCCCTCCCCACCCCTAATTTGCATATGTAAATTAGGATTCGGTTCGGCCGTGCAGAAGGATTCGGCCGAATCCGAATCCTGCTGAAAAATGCCGAATCTGGCCGAATCCCGAACCAAATCCTATATAGAATATATCATGCTCACCTGCTGAGAATACTCCTTAGAGAGAAGGGGCAGAGAAAAAGGTAATCCAGCCCCTCCCGCCCCTATTATCTCCCCTGACTTAGCAGTGGCACCCACCTCTGTATCATTGTCTGGACTTCATTGTGGATTTGCCTTTGGATATGACTACTATTTTAGGAGTAGTAGATAGATTCTCCAAGATGGCCAATTGTATCCCTCTGTCAAGAGTCAAAAGTGAGTTTGTCATTTCATCCATACAGTATATGTTTGTACAGTACACAGTGAAACGAAACAATGTTCCTCTAGGACCATGGTTCTACACACAACAGAGATGTACCAGACCACAGAAAAAAACTGCAAGTTCAAAAATATGCTACTCCTGCAAGACAGCACAGCATAGTGCAGGGACAGGACAAGATAGTGCACACTCAGCAGATGTAATATGTTAAGTAAATAATGCTAAACATCAGACATGATGGCTGTATCGTGATATGATAGTAGTAAGAACATGATAAAGTGCAGATGTGCTCATAGAGAACAATTGTATCCAATGGCTATTTATTTATACAATGGCGTATAGTGGCTGTGTAACGTTGTGGTATATAGTAAGTTTAGATGGAGTGTGTGTGTAAGAGAGATTTGTCCAGTCCCTGAGTATTCAGGTGCCTTATGGCTTGGGGGAAGAAACTGTTACACAGTTGGTAGGTAGGTAGGTAGTGTGGGCCCTAATGCTTCGGCACCTTTTTCCAGATGGCAGAAGTGTGAACAGTGAGTATGAGGGGTGTGTTGGATCAGCCACAATGTTGGTGGCTTTACAGATGCAATGAGTGGTGTAAATGTCCGTGATGGAAGGAAGAGAGACACTATGATCATCTCTGCTGTCTTCATTATCCTCTGTAGGGTCATGCGCTCCATGACCGTGCAGTTCCCAGCCCAGACAGTGATACAGCTGCTCAGGATGCTCTTGAGAGTCCCTCTGTGGAAGTTTTTGAGTATGGTTGGTGGGAGTTGGGATTTCCTCAGCTTGCACAGGAAGTAGAGGCGCTGTTGGGCTTTCTTGGCTAAGTAGCTGGTGTTGTGGGACTAGGTGAGGTTCTCTGACCAGGTGGACACCAAGGAATTTGGTACTTTTGACACATTAGAACCGTTGATGTACAGTGGCAGGTGGTCACTCCTAGTCTTCCTAAAGTCAACAACCATCTCCTTTGTTTTGTCTACATTAAGAGACAGGTTGTTGGCTCTGCACCAGTCTGTTAACCACTGCACCTCCTCTCTGTATGGTGACTCGTCATTATTGCTGATGAGACTGACCACGGTCGTGTCATCATCGAACTTTATGATTGTGCGGTGTGTGGCTGCACAGTCATGCGTCAGCAGAGTGAACAGTAGAGGACACAGGAAGCACACAGCCTTGAGGAGCTCCGGTGCTCAATGTGGTGGTTCTGGAGATGATGTTTCCAATCCTGACTGACTGCGATCTGTCAGTCAGGAAGTCCAGAACTCAACTGCAGAGGGAGGTGTTCAGTCCAAGCAGGCTCAGCTTTTCTAGCAGATGCTGACGAATGAAGTCTATGAAAAAGTAAAGTAGATTTTCTCAATTGGGTGGTGATAGACCCAGGAGAGTGAAGCTTGAATCTGGAGATTTTTAATAAAATCTTGGCAGTTCCCTCAGTTGGCTTGTAGAGGATCTTTAGCTGTTGGGGCGGAAACGCCATTCTCTCTGATTTGGATTGTTTTGAAAATTTTTGATCATATAAGACAGAGCTGAATCTATTGCAATCATTCCATTTTGGACAGAAGGCATTGGTTTCCTTTACTTTGCAAACTGACTATGGAGAAGCCAGTGTTTATTTAGATGTTTCTGGGGTGGTTCTCCAGGGATGATTATTTGTTCTTGATGGCCTGGCAGTTGAAAGGTTCATTCGAATGATGAGATTATCAATCTCCTTTTAAGGTCAAAGAAAAATATTTCCCATGAGTATTATAAAGTCTGCAGAAGTTTGCAGAGTTTGCTTCTTCAAAAACAAGGATGCCTTGACTACTTCTCTGACCTTCCTGGTTGAATTGCTTCTCTCAGGGAATTGAGGGTAAGGCATGTAAAGGGGTGTTTTATGTTGTCCAGGAATCTTCCCCTGGTTTTAAAAGCTCTCATTTTTGAGCCCTTAAAAAAAGTCTTCTGGTGGCTGTAATTTCTGTAGGGGTGAATTAGCTATATGAGCCTCTGAACCTCATACAGTAGGCTTTGAGGACAACGTCTTACTGAAACCTGCATTTAATTACTTTACTTAAAGTAGTCTCAAAGTTTTACATGGACGTGGAGGTTATTCTTCCATCCTTCTGTCCCCATCCTTATTCAGAGATTGAAACTTTAGGGCACACTTGGTCTGATAAGCGCCAGTTTAGAGAGAACTACGTCATGGAGGAAGTCAGAACAGCTCAGTTCCTCAATCACTCAATCATAGGCAGAGTTCTCCCATGGGGTTGAAGGCCTATTCCACCAGAGCATTGGCCAGTTCTTGGGCAACAGAAGCCAGGGTGTTACCAGAAATGTCTGTAGATTTAGTCTGTTAATACTTTAATAGTTTAACATTATAAGTTAGACGAGTTTGCCTCCCAAGAAGCAAAGCAAAGTTTGCAGAGTTTTACAGTCTGTGATATATTCTGCTTATTAAAGTTCTTAATAAGAATTGATCCTCTTTTTGTAGCTTTGGGAGTTCCTGTTGGTAAATGCTGGTAAATGCTGGTAAATGCTGACCATGGGTGACTAGGAAAAAACAGGCAAATGTTACCTACTGTAATTTCTGTTTTCTAATCATCTTCCATAGCAGTATTCACCAGGGATCTCCCTGGTGGGCAGTTTTTTTAAAGAGACTTAGGGGCAAGTAGAGCTTTTAATATATTAGTGGGAGGTCCTGTTCACTGGTCTGCAGGGGAGCTTTATCCATTGGTGAATGCTGCTGTGGAAAGTGACCAGGAAACAGAAATTACTGTAAGTATGTAACAATTTCAGGTTTTCATTAGAATCTAAACAGATAAGACAAATACAGCTCTCATTTGCAATCTCCTAGAATATACTGCTTAGGCAAAATATTTTAGGGCATTGAAATGCCATTGCTGTACAATAAAGGTGGATTATGAAAGAACATTAAGGTGTTGCTCAGGAAATGTTGCATTTCCCAGAGAGCTCCCATCAAGAGAAAACGTCAGGACACTTCAAGACACTTTCACATTGTACACGAAAGTGTCTCTGCTGGCCCTGGCTTTATGTGAGTATTAAGCATGGAAAGTGGACTTAGTTCATTCATGTGCCATTTAGTAGAATGCAGAATATATTAATAAATATGTTGTGTTATGTATGGCTTAGAATGTGTGGGTTATGATAAAATAGTAAATGGATGTGTCCATCTGTTCTACTGTTTTTAAACAGCAGAAAATCAAGTGAAAAATCAACATGCTCTTGTAAATGTAATACTGGATTCTAAACTGACATCTCGTAATATCTACAGGTTGTTATGGAGTCAACCCAGATCTGCTTGTTGAAAACTGGACTTGTTCCCGGTGTACAACCTGTGCCTGGAATGCAGTGAGTAATATATCAACAAATATTGTGTACAGTGCATACTTTGGTCTTTAAAGGGGAAGTAAAGTCTAAAATAGAATAATGCTAGAAATGCTGTATTTTGTATACTAAACATGAACTTCCTGCACCATAAGCCTAATCAAACAAATGATTTATGCTTTCAAAGTTGGTCACAGGGGGTCACCATCTTGTAACTTTGTTAAACATCTGTCCAAGACCAAGAATGTGCACATGCTCAGTGTGGTATGGGCTGCTTAGGGATCGTCATAAATTATCAAAACAGCACAAGTCAAATAATATCTGCCACAAACCGATACCGATATTTAATAATCAGAATAGGTAGACTGCACTGGGTCCTGTGTTGTTATGTAATCGAATGTAGATTTTATAGGTTTTGTATTGTTTAATACAAACTTTCTCCAACTCTCCAGAACCAGTGGCTGCAGCAAAAAATCCTCCAGATAGAAACCCGGTTTATTTGTTTAAATCTGGCTCCATGATCTTTGTCACTGCAGCTGGAGTTGGAAACAGAAAAGGGGATCTAAAGGCAAAAAAAAATCCAAGACAAAACTCTACACAGTCGTTGACTGCTCTACAGGGAATCAAACAAAGCTGCTTGAGTTCTGCATGGCTGGAAAGTAAGGCAGGGGCTCCCCCTGCTGTTCATAAGTATGATTGTTTCCCTGCAGAGCAGTAAGGGACTGTCTGCCAATTCCTATCCACAGCAGTAAATGAAGGGAGAATTTCACTGCATACAGTCAGGTTTTTTATAAAAACAGTACACATTTTTTAATTAAAGTATATTGGAGATAGGTTTCTTTTTCATTAAGGAAAGTAAAAATTGGATTTTATTTCTATGCCTTTTCATGCCCTTTAATGCTTAGGCTAATGTCACATGTATCATTCTGCCCCTGCACCCGTCACGGCACACAACAAGCAGATTTCAGCCTTAAATCATATACATTTTTCTCTTTGTACATACTTTTCTAAATTGTAAATTTGTACAGCAATTCTTATCCTAGTAGTGCTATAATAATTTATACATACATTTATGGATGGAATCTGCTCAGTGTGCTCCGTGATAGACATATTCCAGTCTTGTCAATGTGCACACAAAGAGAGACAAATCTGCCTTTTCTCCACTGGTGAAGAAAAAGCACAATGTGCCATAAGCCTTTTAATTTCATATTAATCGAAAATTGTATGAAAAAGATATTAGACATTTCAGGTTGCCTGTGGTTGTCTATTTTAGGAATGCTGTCTGTGTAACTTACGTGGAGGAGCTCTTCATATCACTACTGACAAAAGGTAAGTGTTAAACCCTATTTTTTCTGAGATTACCCTTGCATAGCATTTGCATTACTTTTCCTCTTCACATTATTTCCTGTTGCCTATTTACAGATCTCCTTTTTTCTTTTTTAACTATTTGTATGATGAGCACTTATTCTCTTTGTCTGTTTTATCTTATGTGCACTTAACTTTTTCTTCTCAAATTTAATTTTGAAATCCGACATGGGGCTAGACATATTGTCAGTTTCCCAGCTGCCCCCAGTCATGTGGCTTGTTCTCTGGTAAACTTCAGTCACTCTTTACTGCTGTACTGCAAGTTGGAGTGATATCACCCCCCCCCCCCAGCAGCTTAACAACAGCACAATGGGAAGGTAACCAGATTACAGCTCCCTAACACAAGATAACAGCTGCCTGGTATATCTAAGAACAGCACCCAATAGAAAAAGCCCGGTCCCGCTGCGTCACATTCAGTCACATTGAGTGGAGAAACAACAGCCTGCCAGAAAGCAGTTCCATCCTAAAGTGCTGGCTCTTTCTGAAAGCACATGACCAGGCAAAATGACCTGAGATGACTGCCTACACACCAATATTACAACTAAAAAAAATACACTTGCTGATTCAGGAATGAAATGTTATATTGTAGAGTGAAGTTTTTGCAGTGTAAACAGTGCAATTTAGAAATAAAAATAAATCATAAAAATCATGACAGAAATTGGTGGCAGGCCAAACTGTGAATGCTCCCAAGGCAGGATCCTGATACCATAGAAAATGCTTGAATCCTGTTTGCAGCAGTACAGTGCACTGCATCAAATATTCTCAGTAAGATACTGTCAGGAGTGCTGTGCTAAAAAGTGATGAACAAAATTTTTCACCAGGTTTTGCAGCAAAAAAGATGGCCATAGACTCCAATGGGTGAAAAATATTGTCATTTAGCAAAAAAAATAGTTGCCCATAGACTTCAATGCATTTGGCGAATTTTTTGCAGTTTCGCAAATTTCCAGTCATGGTGCACATGTATTCTAAACAATGCCCATTTTGCATTCCAGCATGGCTATCTTTCAGTTTGTGCTCTTCTCTGATGACAGCCAATCTTGCTACTCTGGATACGCAGAGACATCCAAGCCTTCTATGCATTAATGTAATGCATTAGGCTGTAACTGTGTAAAGTAAATACCTTCTGATTCCAGAAGGCATCACTTTGCATATAATTGCTACCTAAGGGTTTTTTCGCTCCTTTCAGCCCTTCTCACAATAACCAGATTTGGCTCCCCATTTTGCTACTCTCCAAGTCCTACCTCTCAGAAGCCATGTTCAAATATCTTGCACTGATGAGATCTAACATGATTGAAACAGGCTGTTTGCAAGTTTGGATATATGGCTCTGAACCATTAGGCTGTATCTGTGCTATAAACCAGCGGTTCTGGATGCATAGTTGGACAAATAGACAAAAAGGAGTGATTTGCATGTCTCCGCCCATGATTTCTTATGGGAGAATCAAAACTCATTTTTGATATCTAAGCAGTGCTGTGTGTATGGCATGAGACAAGTAAATACCTTCTGATTCCAGAAGGCATCACTTTCTCTATAATGTCCTCAAATGTACTTGTAAAGTGTAATCATGTCCCCTCGCAAGCGCCTTTTTTCCAGAGAAAAATCTACAAAAACCCCAAGATCCTTCTCATTTAAGGAAACTCCCAACACACTGCCATTTATTGTATAACTTGCATTTATATTATTTTGCCAAAGTGCATAACCTTGCATTTATCAACATTGAACCTCATTTTCCAGTTTGCTGCCCGGTTTCCCAACTTAGACAAATCACTCTACAAAGTGGCAGCATCCTGCATGGAACCTATAGTTCTGCACAATTTAGTATCATCTGCAAAAATAGAAACAGTACTTTCAATGCCCACCTCCAAGTTGAAAAGCAAGTGACCTAGTACATAGCCCTGCGGTACTCCACTAATAGCACTGGTCCAATTAGAAAATGTTCCATTTACCACCACTCTTTGTAGTCTATCTTTTAGCCAGTTCTCTATCCAGGTACAAATACTATGTTCCTGGACAACATTCCTTAATTTAACCAGTAACCTTTTGTGTGGCACTGTATCAATTGCTTTAGCAAAGTCTAAGTAAATCACATCCACTGCCATCCCAGAATCGATGTCCCTACTTACCTTCTCATAAAAAGAAATAAAGTTAGTCTGGCAAGATCTATTACGCAGAAAACCATGCTGGCACAAACTCATAGTATTATGATTTGCTATGAAGTCCAGTATCTTATCCTTTATTAACCCTTCGAAAAGTTTTTCTACTTCTGACGTCAGACTAACTGCCCTTTAGTTTTGAGACTGAGAACTGGATCCCTTTTTGAATAGCGGCACCACATTAACAATTCGTCAGTCTCTCTGCACTATGCCAGACCTCAAAGAATCCTGAAAAATTAAGTAAAGAGGTTTGGCAATCACAGAGCTAAGCTTGCTAAGTACTTTGGGATGAAGACCACCTGGCCCTGGACCTTTGTTTATCTTAACATGTTCTAGTCTCTTTTGAATTTCCTCATGTGTGAACCATGCATCATTAGATGTATTACTTGAATTGGGAATAAGTAAACCTTCATTAACTTGTTCCTCATTTGTGTAGACAGACGAAAAATATATGTTCACAATCTGTGCTTTTTTTTTTGTTTTCATCAACCCACCCTCCCTAATTTTTTTACTATTAACATATTTAAAAAATTATTAAGGATTCTTTTTACTGCTTGCTGCAATATCCTTTTCCATTTTAGCTTGCCTTATAGCTTTTTTGCATGATTTATTGGCCTCCTTGTACCTTATAAATGATTCGGCTGTCCCAGCTAACTTGAAAGCCTTAAAATCATGCTTTTTCTTACCCACCTCAACACCAACACTTCTATTGAACCAAAAAGGTTTTGCTTTGCAACTACGTTCCTTGCTTACAAGGGGAATATACTAACGTATATTTATTAAGCAGCATTTTAAAGACTTCCGATTTTTTTCTGTGTTTAACCCTGTGAAAAAAATTTCCCACTTAGGTCCAAAAGAGAGTTATTCCTAGTAGGTCTTGAATGAGCTAGAATAAAAAGTTGTCATTCAGCATATTTACAAACCTACTAGCTTTTTCTGTCTTGGCAACCCCATTACCCCAGTCAATGTCTGGATAATTGAAGTCAACCATAGCAACAACTGGACCCAGCTGTGAAGCTGCATCTATATGCAAGAGTAGATGGACTTCATACTCGTCACTTATACGAGGTGGTTTATAGCATCCACCAAAGATAATTCTCTTGGTAACCTTTTGCCCAGTCAAAATCTCTACCCAGAGGGATTCCAGCAACATGGTGCATCCTATCCAAGGACATTATAGCCTCTCACTTCAACTCACTTCTTCCCAGGTTCTGCACCAAGCTCAACAACCCCAGAGCAGAACAAGTAGACACTCTGGTGAGTCCATGAAATCATTGACTTGCATACATCTTCCCACCATCCCACTCATTTCCAGAAAAGATCAGAACGGAATTGGTTCCCACCATCATGATAGCCCTGAGGTGGTCCAGATGTACGTGGGTCACTGACCTGATATATATCTGTAGAAATCAACTGGACTTGCTGTGTTTTTTTTTTCTTGAAAATGTTTCACTAGTACATTCATTGGTTTTTCTGTTTTTACATATATGGCTTCTTTAACACCTCTTTTGAACCTGTAGTTCTCCCAGTCTAGAATCTGGACTTGGCAGTCTTCAAACATGTGTCCTTTTTCCTTTAGATGTTTTGGTCCTGACCAGAGAACTCTTCTGTGCTGCTCCATATGTTTCTGTAATTGTTGTTTAGTTTCTCCCACATACAATTTAGAACATTCCTCACTGAAATGCACTGCATACACAGTGTTACTCTTCTTGTGCTTTGGGGCTGCATCTTGTGGGTGAACCATTTGCTGCCTCAGTTTGTTGCTGGGTTTAAAGCAGACAGGGATACAGTATTTATTAAAAATACTATATATATATATATATATATATATATATATATATATATATATATATATATATATATATATATATATATATATATATATATATATATATATATATATATATATATATATATGGGAGGACCAAGTTCTTTTGCCTGTCCTGTTTTCCACCTTCACCTCTAGTCTTGGTGTTATTGCTTCTCTGTCTTAACAAAAGCCCAATCTGGATACCCACACGACTTAAGGGCCCCTCTGAGATGTTCCCACTCTTTAGCCTCTGTGCTGGTGGGGATATCAGAACCAATGACTGAGATTCCTTTGCAGCTATCCAGGGCCTTTCTTTCCACTTCCTCCATGTATAGGTTCGCCACAATTGGTGAAAGTGGCAATACCATGGCACAGCCATTCTTCTGCCTGTAGGACTTATCCTTGTATTTCAAATAGGTGGTACTTAGGCATAGGTTCAGTAAGGAACATACTTTGGGGTAAGCTTTGTTCTGTTGTCAAGGGTGCTGTCTTTAAAGGACCAGTAACACCATTTTTTATTTTTAGAAAAAAAAATGCATATACATATGCTGATCTTTCCTGCTGTTTGGGTAAGACATCAGAAAAAACTAAAACCGACACTGTCCCATGGCATCCAAGGGGTCTCCCAGAAAGAATCCCAAGGCACACAGGATAATTGCAAGCAAGCTGCCTTGCGTGTTTATTGCGAAGTGCAACGTTTCGAGGTCACGCCCCTTTCTTAAGCATCAGAGAGGTATAGTTGAACGTCCAAGGGGTCTCCGCCATCTTCTTGTTCTCCTTCTTCTCCCTTACGTGCTCGCTACTGTGTCTCTCTTCCGAGACCTGACTTCCTGGTGTGTGACGTCACTTCCGGATTTGTGACAGTCTTTAGCCCCCAGTGTTGTACTCCACACAGCCCTCATTGGGGCTGAGATATTGTCTAGGTATTTGCCACGTTGTTGGTCACAGAATTAATGCTGCTGACAATTGATCTTAGAGTGGCCCGTTCCATGTGTATCTTAGGGAGTCTATATATACATGGATGGTTTTCCCCAGGGAAGAGGTGATGATACGTGGCCAGAACAAAAGCTTTGTATTTCTGCATTTCTTTTAAAAGGTCTATGACATTTTTCTGGTAGCATAGGGCTTAGAAGTGTGGTCACCTTTGCATGGTAGTCTGATGTATTAAGTACAACTGTGCATCTTCCTTTATCCGTGGGAAGGATGGTGATAGTTGAGCCCTTTCTGAGGGATGTCAGTGCCTCCCTTTCCTGTGACATCAGGTTTGATGGAGATGGTTTAGCCCTGGCTGGGGCTGTAGGCACTTTGAGGCAAAGTTGTTCAGACTCATTTTGTGGTACTTGTATTGTTGTTATGGATTGAGGCTTAAGTGGCTGCGATAATATCTACCACAGTGATGTTTTTTGGAGCAATTGCAAAGTTTAAATCTTTGGCTAGGACCTCCATCTCTGGCTGGGTAACAGCCCTGTCAGACAGATTCTTTAACCACTTTTCTTTGTTTTGCTGTGTACAGTTCCTTCTTTTCTCCTCCAGGTTAGTTTCTCCTCTTTTTGATTGTTCCCAGAACGGTGTAACAGAATGGAGAACATATGCTGTTGCATTTCCTTGCTCTTATTGTGCTGCAAAAAGCTTTAAACCCCTCACTCTCTCCCAGATTGCGGTAGGTAACAGGTCAAGCTTTGTTCTACTTGTGTTGTATGGCATCAGCTATAAAATCTGTCTGTCTTATACGTTTGTTTAGCAGTTGTTTTTTGGCCTTCCGTAGAATCTGCTTGGCGTTGTGGCCCTTTACAGTGGAATCTAGACATATGCTGCATGGTATGAGCCCATGTTGTCAGCATCTGAGGTTGAAGCGCAGGTGGTTTCTATAGTCTAGGGAAAGAAAAGAAAAAGTATGTGTTTGCACTTATATCTCTAGCAATGGAAGGTGCTACCTATCATTCTACTGACATGGTTTCTATAGTCTGACAGTTTTCTTGCCGTTTTCTTATATTCCCATACAAGTTTTCTCCCCAAAATGAGTTTCAATATGTTTGTGAAGATTCTCATTCATCCAAGTCTAGTTGATTTGACTTATTTCTAAAGATATACCATCACCTGGATGAATGAGAATCTTCACACCTGATAAATATTTCTCAGATCCTTGGACTCTTCCCAAGATTCCAGACCTACTCTTGTAGGTGCTGGCATTGGCAGATAACATACACTAAATTTGATGGTGTGGCTATTGAATCCTAGCTGTGGCGAGACACAGCCAACATTCATTACATTAGCACCCTCCTTGCAGCCTGCAAACATGCTACGGCCAGGTCATATTAACAAACGTGGCAATGCTCCATGACTTGCCCAGAATCCCAACAATTGCACTGGAAGGATTACTGATCACCACATATTGTGGAATATTTCTCCAGCAATGCCCTTTAACAAGCTCCCTTCAAGCCCATGGATACTGTGGATATCATTGTCTCCTGGAAACTTACCTTTCTACTGGCTATTTGCTCAGCTTTAGGGTCTTGAACCTCACTGCCCTATCCATAGTAGGTCCAATATTGTGATCCAGCTTAATTGTGGGAAAATGTTCCTGTGATTATGTCATATTGCAGTATAAACAGTATTTTTCATTCAACAGGTACAGTATTTGCAGACATATTGTTGCCTACGGGAACAGCAATATCCTGCAGCAGACAAAGCATTATTACGTCTGCCATTAACCTTTCTACTCCTGGATACATTGTCCATATAAATTATCAGTCTATTCAATTTTTTGTTACCCCACTTAGAAAATAGTGACATGCACAATAAAGGTATATAATGTGAACAAAGAATGTCTTTAACAGGGGCTACCATCATGGCAGACAGGTCCCTTAAGACTGAAAAGTGTTATTCAAGGGTTGCTTAAGTGGTGGGTCTTGTGTGGGGTTTGTGTGAATCTTTGCCAGTGATGTACCATGTCAGTGACTTTTATTTTTTCATTGAGGTCCCATTTTATTCTTGGCAGGGCATATCGCCTTGGGGATCCAAGAGAGCAGTGGGCTAAATAATCAGGACTCTCTAGGCAGGGCTGCTCCGGCCATGACGCAAGGTGAGAATCTTGCCTCAGGCGGCACGGAGCGGCCAGTTACCAAGGGTGGCAAAAAGCCCCTTTGGTAACTTTAAGAGACAAATTTCCGTTTTTTAAAACAGAAATTCGGCTCTTCTAGTGCAGCGAGCGCAATAGCGCTCGCTGCACTAGCGATGCGGCCCCTCCTCCACCCGCTCCGACGCTGGAAGTAAGAAGAGCGGAGCAGGAGGATGGGCGGCATTGGGGCTGCTGCCTCAGGCGGCAGCAGCCCCTGAAACATGCCTGTCCCTAGGGGAAGGGTCCTGCTAACATGGTAGTGTGGGGCCCCATGATTACTGATGGCGGCCCTGTTTACTAATAAAACATTTAATATCAATTTTCACATTTAACCCTTTTGAAATACTTTTTAATTTAAAAATTTTATTTAATACATAAAGGTACATTAGTCAGAAAGGTTAGATTAGTCAGAAATAACCAGTAGGTATTCCTCATCATGGGGAGGTGGGAGGTGAAGGAGGCTTGTGTTAGTAAAGGGAAGGGGGATGAGGTTAACAGAGTGGGCACTTTGACCTGTGCTTGTCTTTGAGTTTACTTAAATCATGTTAAAGGGATACAGTCATGGGAAAACATGTTTTTTTCATAATACATCAGTTAATACTGCTGCTCCAGCAGAATTCTGCACTGAAATCCATTTTTCAAAAAAGAGCAAACAGATTTTTTTATATTCAATTTAAATATCGGACATGGGTCTAGATATATTGTCAGTTTCCCAGCTGCCCCCAGTCATGTGACTTGTGCTCTGATAAACTTCAGTCACTCTTTACTGCTGTATTGCAAGTTGTAGTGATCTCAACCCCCTCCCTTCCCCCCCCAGCAGCCTAACAACAGAACAATGGGAAGTTAACCAGATAGCAGCTCCCTAACACAAAAGAGGTTATGTGGAGGGTGTGCTCTGTTTGCTGTGTTTTCTCCCAGGCCCTTGCGGGTCTGGGGGGTTCGTTTTCTCATTTATTTTTTAATTTTTTTTTCTTTCCCCCTAAGTTTATTATTTTTCAAAGCTACTCCCTCCCCATTTCCCCCCCCCAATCACCCCCTTAGCCCCTCTTCTATTATGAAGAAGAAGGGAGCTTTGCATTCAAGCCGTGTGCTAAAGACCCGGTTAGATTCTAGCAGGAGGGCTGCCACTTCCAATATGGCAGATCTTGTGAAGAGTGCTGTTTTAAGAAAGCCAAAGCTGACGCTGGCTACAGACGAGACTCTGATGGAAAGTAAGGGTTTTGCCTGCGGTGAGGTGAAGGAGAGTTTGGAAATGGATGCTGTGCTGGAGCAGGGAGCTGGAGTTGGAGTATCTGCGGGAAGCTGTGGAGCTGCAACAGAGGCAACCCCAAAAGTCAGTGCTGCTGGGAATGGCAGTATGGAGTCTGGTGAACAGAAAATGGCCACTGATGCCGAGAAGCCAGGTTGCTATATTGCACTGGAATTGGCTGAGCGTGCTCTCAGAGACTGCAGGGAGTTAAAGCATTCTCCGATGGAGGCAAGAAATGAGAGGCCGGTGAGTGAAGGGATAGTGGGAACAGAGACTGTGCTGCCAGATGAGGGGGAGGCTGAAGTAGAGACTGCAGTAACCAGTAATGGTGGGACTGTGATACAAACTGCATTGCAAGGTGCTGGTGATACTGGTGCAGAGACTATAATAGCCAATAAAGGCAAAGCTGTAGCAGAGACTGTCATAGAATATGAGAGGATCATTAAATCTCTAAGAGACTTAAAATGTCTGGTGGGTAAACCGATTTCTCTGACTAAAGGCATTGACTCTCTGATTCAGCAGGTGAAACTGCTAACAGGGAAAGCAGAGCCAAGGCAATCAGGGAATTGACTTTTCTAAACAAGGAGTTGGAGGAGACTGACTTGCAAATTAAAGACATATAGACATTAAAGACTATATTGAGCCATGGAAAGAACTCTATGTTAAGAAAAAGCTCTCTGAGGAGATGCGGGGAGGGTGGAGGAAATCTGTGAGAATAATGAAAATTTACAGAGTTGCTAACGGAAAATGCATCAATGCAAAGTTCTCCTGCAAATAGTTCTGTTTCTGTGGGTCAGATTACTGGCTCAGGTGTGCTGAATAATCCACTAAATGGCAGTGGGAGGGGCAGCTGGGAGTGAGTGGCTGCAGGCTGGAGAGTGAGCAGCAATGTGTTTCTCTGCCTGGGGGTCTCAGTGCAACTGATCCAGGTATGCCTGCGGGGGAAAGGGGGCAAATGTCTGGAGAGATCACTAATGTTACGTAGTTACTCAATGGGGTTGTTCACCTTCAAACAACTAGTTGTTTTCAGATAGATCACCAGAAATAATGACTTTTTCCAATGACTTTCTATTTTCTATGTGTGACGGTTTTTCTAATATTGGAGTGTAAAGTGTCATTTCTCTCCTTCTGAAGCAGCTCTGCGAGGGGTGGTTCGCCGATCCTGTAAACTGTTCTAAATGGATACATTTAATTGATACATTTCTTATCTTTGTCCCTGCTGAGCAGAATCTCTGGGTTTCATTACAGGCAGCTGTTAGACTTGATACAATAGTTGCTAATACTGCAGAGATGCTACTGAGAAATGTATCAACTCAATGTTGCAAAATTGTAACAGTTTAGAGTGCACCTGAATTACTGAGCTGCCAGACTCAAGCACCAGAGACACGAACATTCAACTTTAAAGATTAGATTAAATTTAAAGATTAGATTATGGAAAAAACGTAAAAAAATAAATAATGGTAAAGTGATTAAAAAAAGTCTTTATTTCTGGGGAACAATCTTAAAACAACTGAATTGAAAAAAGTGTTTGGAAGGTGAACAACCCCTTTAAGGAAAATGTCCCTAATGCCAAATTCTGATGTTAATGCTGCTTTTGCTTTGGGTCATGGTACTGGCTTAGGTGGGTTGCATGATGGGGTGCATGGTGTGAGGGGGAGGCGCAGCTGGGAGTGAATGTCTGCAGGCAGGTGAGTGCAAGTGAGAGTGAGCAGCAAGGTGTTGTGTCTCTCTGCCTGGGGGTCTTTGTGCAACTGCTTCAGGAATGTCTTTTGGGAGAGAGGGGGCAAATGTGTGGGGGCAATAGCATCTGTTTGATGTGAATACAGATGAGGAGTTGGAGGAAGATTTTGAAAAAAGAAGGAATGTGGTTAAAATCAAATGGGTGAAAGAGAGGAAGGAATTTCTAGGCCGGCGCTTTGTGGCAAGAAATTTGATTAAGAGACTTAAGGGCTTTACCCCTGCTGGTGCCCTTCTTCTGTGGATGCCCTTCTTCTGTGTATGCCCTTCTATGTATCACTGACACTGAGCTTGATCTAAGTTACAAACTTCCACAGGGCCTGGATGAATTCTGGAGAATGTACCATCTGCAGAAGGGGGCAAAGTAGTGGGAGTGTTTCAGAGTAACACCTGTCTCTAAGCCACAAACTCAGAATGTCCCCATAATCATGAAAAGTGAGTCTGTGCACCCAGAAGACATTGTCATGTGGCTAAAGCGGCAGTGCACTGTGTTGTCTCCCCTAGTCAAGATATATGATGAGGAGGATTTCTGGGTGGGGGGTACAAGGTCCAGGTAAAACTGAATACCCAGGGGTATGTTCAGCAGCACTTGCCTAATTCATTCTTTATTGGTAAGAGCAGGGGTGTGTGCTGCCAGGCCTGGAATTGTGGAAAGGCCACCTAGGCCCGGGCCTAGGGCGGCAGGATTTTAGGGGGGCGACATGCTGCCCAATCACACCCACATTGGTTCAAAAACACAGGGGATGCACTGGAGATCCAATCATTGTTTACATTTCCCGTGCACCAATCCCCATTGCTCCATTCCGGATGATGAAAATTTGCACGAATAAAGTGGAGGGGACCGGGGCAATGAACGGCAGTGGGCCTAGGGGCGCCCACTATGTAAATCCGGCCCTGTGTGCTACTATGTTGGGCAGCCAAAGCTGTGCTTCAAATGTGGCTCAAAATCCCATTTTGCAGGGAAATGTACTGTACAAAAGTGTGCTTTCTGTGGGGAGATTGGGCATCCCAGCAAAGAGTGTGTGAATAAGATTAGATGCAATCTGTGCTTGAGAGTAGGCCATGCTTAAAGGGACTGCCCAGAGGCCTGGCGCAACATAAAGAAGTCCTGCCCAAACATAGAGGAGCGGATGAGCACAGAACTTTCTGAAGCTGTTCCATCTGTATTGAGTACTGGGTGTGTGCTGGATGCTGGGGAGAAGGAAGCTATGGTGCTGATTCAAAAGAGAATGGAGGGCTGGGGAACAAAAAAGGTACAAAGAGAAACACGTGCCCCAACAAAGAGTAGTCAGTGAGTGGAAATTGTGGGTAAAGATGGGAAAAAGGCATCTAAGGATTTAGAAAGAAAGGAACTCACATGCCCATGCTGTGGCCACTCTTCCATTGTGTCCAATCCCAATGGTGTGCTGGTTCCCTCGTACTGGTCTCCAATCCAGTGGGCATCATATATAGGGGATTTAGTGGGTGAGAAAGCCATTCCACACACATGGGATAAAATCACTGTCCAGCTTTATTGGAATAATTAAAACAACAAACAGGCATCCTTTACAGATGTACTCCTACCCTATGGCATGTTAAATCACCTGACGTGTTTCATGCCTCTTTCTGGCACTTCATCAGAGGTTTCTGATGAAGTGCCAGAAAGAGGCATGAAACGCGTCAACATGTCATAGGGTAGGAGTACATCTGTAAAGGATGCCTGTTTGTTGTTTTAATTATTCCAATAAAGCTGAACAGTGATTTTATCCCATGTGTGTGGAAGGGCTTTCTCACCCACTAAATCCCCTTCAAAAAGGCATATAAGGCAAAGATTGTACTTGGGAAAGTGACTTTTGATACTGGAAATAGGTTTGCGGTGTTGAATGGGGGTTCTTGGGGTGAGATGTAGGAGGAGGAATTGGGGGAGCTGGTAAGAATGAAGGAGGAGAAAAGAAAAAACACTTGTCAGAAAGAGAATGTCAGTAGGAAAGAGAAAAAGAAGGATGTTGCTGGGGAGTCTCAGGACTTAGAGTGGGAGTCTATAGAGGAAGAGGAGATGATGGAGGAAGGGGAAGTGGTGGCTTTAGGGCCAAGAGTTCAATTGAAGAGAGAGGCCAGTAACAGATCATTTATCAATAAAAACCAAAAACATAAAGATGATCTGTCGCTTGATTTTCTTACTATAAATGCCTGTTGTAACAGTTGGCACCCAGAATTTAGAACCAATGCCAAGCACCCTGGTCTCGGCTCATGCTTCCACCTGTAGCAGCCGCCTTTGGCCTCGGGAGGACCCCTCAGCTACTCAGATGCCGCCAGGTCTTAAAACAAGAGGTGCAAGGCAAAAGGTTCTAAACAATTAAAAGAGAACAACTGTAAGCAAAGTCTCTAGGCAAAAGTTCATGGTGCAAGGTGTTTAGACAGAATCATAGTAGGAACAGGCCGGGTCGAGGCAGGCAGAAAGTGAGCGTAAACAAATCAGGCCGGGTCTGGGCTGGCAGAGTTCAAAGCGTGGTCAGGCAGGCAAGAGTCAAAACCGGGAGATCAAATAGATGGATCTTACATAGTTACATAGTTAAATTGGGTTGAAAAAAGACAAAGTCCATCAAGTTCAACCCCTCCAAATGAAAACCCAACATCCATACATACACCATTCCCTATTTTTACATAAATTCTATATACCCATACCTATACTAACTATAGAGTTTAGTATCACAATAGCCTTTGATATTATGTCTGTCCAAAAAATAATCCAAGCCATTCTTAAAGGCATTAACTGAATCAGCCATCACAACATCACCCAGCAGTGCATTCCACAACCCCATTGTCCTGACTGTGAAGAACTGCCTACGTTGCTTCAAATGAAAGTTCTTTTCTTCTAGTCTAAAGGGGTGGCCTCTGGTACGGTGATCCACTTTATGGGTAAAAAGGTCCCCTGCTATTTGTCTATAATGTCCTCTAATGTACTTGTAAAGTGTAATCATGTCCCCTTGCAAGCGCCTTTTTTCCAGAGAAAACAACCCCAACCTTGACACAGTTTCAAGTCTTCCATCCCTCTAACCAATTTAGTTGCATGTCTCTGCACTCTCTCTAGCTCATTTATATCCCTGTCAAGGACTGTAGTCCAAACTGCACTGCAAACTCCAGATGAGGCCTCACCAGGGACCTATAAAGAGGCATAATTATGTTTTCATCCCTTGAGTTGATGCCCTTTTTTATGCAAGACAGAACTTTATTTGTTTTAGTAGCCACAGAATGACACTGCCCAGAATTATACAACTTGTTATCTACAAAAACCCCTAGATCCTTCTCATTTAAGGAAACTCCCAACACACTGTCATTTAGTGCATAACCTTGCATTTATCAACATTAAACCTCATTTTCCAGTTTGCTGTCCAGTTTTCCATTTTAGACAAATCACTCTGAAAAGTGGCAGCATCCTGCATGGAACCTATAGTTCTGCACAATTTAGTATCATCTGCAAAAATAGAAACAGTACTTACAATGCCCACCTCCAGGTCATTAATAAACAAGTTGAAAAGCAAGGAACCTAGTACATAGCCCTGCAGTACTCCACTAACAACACTGGTCCAATTAGAAAATGTTCCATTTACCACCACTCTTTGTAGTCTATCTTTTAGCCAGTTCTCTATCCAGGTACAAATACTATGTTCCAGGACAACATTCCTTAATTTAACCAGTAACCTTCTGTGTGGCACTGTATCAATTGCTTTAGCAAAGTCTAAGTAAATCACATCCACTGCCATCCCAGAATTGAGGTCCCTTCTCATTAAAAGAAATTAAGTTAGTCTGGCAAGATCTATTACGCATAAAACCATGCTGGAACAAACTCATAGTATGATTTGCTATAAAGTCCAGTATCTTATCCTTTATTAACCTTTCGAAAAGCTTTCCTACCACTGACGTCAGACTAACTGGCCTATAGTTTTGAGGCAGAGAACAGGATACTTTTTTGAATAGAGGCACCACATTAGCACTCTCGGCACTATGCCAGATCTCAATAAATCCTGAAAAATTAAGTAAAGAGGTTTGCCAATCACAGAGCTAAGCTCGCTAAGTACACTGGGATGAATACCATCTGGCCCCGGACCTTTGTTAATCTTAACATGTTCTAGTCTCTTTTGAATTTCCTCATGTGTGAACCATGCATCATTAGTTGTATTACTAGAATTGGGACTATTAAGAAGGAAACCTTCACTTACTGGTTCCTCATTTGTGTAATGTAGCAGAAGAGATAGTCAGAATTCAGGCAATGGATCAGGATACAGAGGTCAGAATCAACAGGAACAGGCAGGGGTCACAACAGGTAGTCAGAATCAAGATCAGCATAGCAAAGCTAACAACACCAGGAACAAATCCTATAACGGGCAAGGATTTTACACAAAGATGTCCCTTTTAAACATTTGAATTTCGCGCCATTGCGTGCTGACGTCACAACGCCAGCACGCATGCGCCTTTAAATACAGGAGACGCGAGGCGCACACACCTTAGGAAAGTATCACTGAGGAGGAAGACATTGTGGCGGGCGTCCCCGCTGAGGGGGCGGCAGGCGTCCCTGCCGGCTCCACAATAGACTACCAGGGGGAGTAGCTTTTATTACATTACCCCCCCTCTAAGGGGGGGGCACTGGAACCCCAGGTTTCCCAGGAAACTTTAGGTGGAACTGTTTCCTGAGACGGTGAGCCCTGATGTCACTAACAGGAATCCAAGAGTTCTCCTCAGGGCCGTAGCCCTTCCATTTAACCAGATACTGAAGTTTACCTTGCACTAGGCGAGTATCGAGAAGCTCTTGGACTTCAAACTCAGACTGACCTTCAACCAACACTGGGGGTGGAACAAATAATTGACGGACTTGTGTAGCTGGTTTTAAAAGAGAAACATGAAAAGAGTTAGAGATTTTGAATGTGTCAGGTAGTTTGAGACAAACAGACAAAGGGTTGATTATTTCAATGATGGGATATGGACCGATAAACCTGGGCCCCAACTTGAGAGAAGGGACTTTCAACTTAATGTTTCTTGTAGACAACCATACAGAGTCTCCTACCTGATATTTGGGTGCCGCTCTACGAGACCTATCAGCTGCCTTTTTCTGAGCGGCTGTAACTGCAGAAAGAGTCGTGCACCCCAGACCAGATTTTTGCAAACTGTTTGACAGAAGAGTTGACAGAGGGTACAGAACCAGAAAAGGAAAATGCTTTGGGATGTAAACCATTAACAATAAAGAATGGAGATTCACCAGTGGAAGAATGAGTTGCATTATTATAAGCAAATTCTGCACATGGTATTAATTCAGCCCAAGAAGACTGATTGTCAGACACATAGCACTTTAAAAATTGCTCAAGGGATTGATTAACCATTTCAGTTTGACCATTTGAGGGTGATATGCGGTAGAAAATGATAATTCAATCCCAACCAAAGAGTAGAATGCTCGCCAAAATTTTGAAACAAATTGTACCCCTCTGTGTGAAACAATATTGATCGGAAAACCATGTAACTTAAAAATATTGGAAATGAATAACTCGACCAAGGTTTTAGCAGAAGGGAGGTGTGGGAGGGAAATGAAGTGCCTCATTTTACTAAACCTATCCATTACCACCCAAATTACAGTTTTTCCATGAAAAGGAGGGAGATCGACAATAAAATCCATTGAAAGATGGGACCAGGGTCTATCAGGAATAGGTAATGGCCTCAACAATCCCTGCGACAAATTCTTAGAGGACTTAGAGCGTTGACAGATAGGACAAGAATTAACTAATCTCCTGACATCCTGCTTAAAGGAAGGCCACCAAACATTTCGAGACAAGAGGGACATAGTTTTAGTGATGCCAGGATGTCCGGCCATCTTGGAATTATGGGCCTCACCCAAAACCTGTTCCCTCAAATCTTCAGGAACATAATCTACCCGAGGGAGTCTTTACAGGAGCAAATGACTGAACAGAGGATAAGAGTGTGGCAAGGTCAGATCCCAGGGCTGCCACAATTAACAAATTTACCGGGAATAATGGGAATGCACTCACTAGTTTCAGATGGATTGGACTCAAAACTTCTAGAGAGTACATCTGCCTTTGTATTTTTAGTGAAGCGACAAAGAGTGAAGCAGAGCACACTCCTGGAGATTGGATAACGAGAACTCCTGGTGCTCAGTGCTAGGAGTCCGGCGACCTCCAATGTGACATCAAAATGGTAAACACACTGGCACACAAGGAACTTTATGCAGGGTTACCCCTTGCGTTTATTAAGTGCGGACGTGCAACGTTTCCAACCCGAAACGTTGCACGTCCGCACTTAATAAACGCAAGGGGTAACCCTGCATAAAGTTCCTTGTGTGCCAGTGTGTTTACCATTTTGTATTTTTAGTACCAGGTCTGAAAGTAAGAGAAAAATTAATTCGGGTGAAAAACAAAGCCCATCTAGCCTGCCTAGGATTCAGTCGTCTAGCAGATTCAATATGTAGCAAATTTTTGTGGTCGGTAAAGACCGTTATCACATGCTTAGCCCCCTCCAACAGATGACACCACTCCTCAAAGGCCCATTTAACAGCCAACAATTCTCTATTCCCAATGTCATAATTAGCCTCAGCAGGCGAAACATTTTTAGAGAACAAAGCACAGGGATGTACTTTGTTGGTTGTTTGATGCCTTTGAGAAAGGACTGTCCCAGCCCCAACTTCAGAGGCATCGACCTCCACAATGAATGGAAGCAAGGTGTCAGGATGACGAAGAATGGGGGCAGACACAAATTCTTTTTTAAGGGTTGCAAAGGCCTGAATCGCATCGGGAGGCCACATACCCGGATCTGCACCTTTCTTTGTTAAATCTGTGATAGGGGCTACAATCAGAGAGAAGTTTTTAATAAATTGGCGATAATAGTTGGCGAACCCTAAGAACCTTTGGGTCGCCCGTAAAGAAAGAGGCTGGGCCCAGTCTAGTACCGCTTTAACCTTCCCAGGATCGATTTCCAGACCCTTACCAGAGGTATTAAACCCCAAAAATTGGTCAGACGAAACCTCAAAAATGCACTTTTCAAGATTAGCATAAAGGTTGTTTTCCCTTAGCCTGAGTAATACTTCCTGAACATGTTTACGGTGATCACACAGATTAGAAGAAAAGATTAGAATATCGTCTAGATAGACCACTATGAATAACCCCAGCAGGTCCCGGAAGATGTCATTGACAAACTCCTGGAACACTGCAGGGCGTTATAAAGACCAAATGGCATTACCAGGTATTCGTAGTGGCCGTCCCTGGTGTTAAAAGCCGTTTTCCACTCATCTCCTTCCTTGATATCGATGAGGTTATAAGCACCTCTAAGATCAAGCTTGGAATAGATTTTGGCATTTTTAACCTGATCAAATAGTTCAGAAATCAGAGGAAGGGGGTAAAGTTTTTTTATGGTGATCTTATTTAGACCTCTGTAGTCTATACAGGGACGAAGATCATCTTTTTTCCCAACAAAAAAGAAACCTGCCCCAGCAGGGGAACTAGAGGGTCTAATGAAACCTCTTTGTAGGTTTTCCTGGATATATTCTCTCATTGCTTGAGCTTCAGGCAAAGAGAGAGGGTAAGTTCGACCACGAGGGGGAGTAGACCCAGGAATAAGGTTGATTGGATAGTCATACTGTCTATGTGGGGGTAAGGTCTCTGCGGCCTTCTTGGAGAAAACATCAGAAAAGCTTGCATAAGCCGCAGGTAACCCCTCAAGGGAAGAGACTAGCACCACCGGAGGAAGGCAAGAAACCTTACATTTAGAAACCCATTGGAGAATCTCCCCCCTTTACCCAATCTACATGTGGGTTATGTGCTTGAAGCCAGGGAAACCTAGAATTAGAGGAGGAGAAGCACCCTCAATAATGAAAAAGGCTAGTTCCTCATAATACAAGTTATTGGAAAACATGGATAAAACTACAGTTTTCTTGGTTACCAGGCCTGAACCTAAGGTTTTTTTGTCCACCGCTAAAATTCTCATAGAAGGCAGCATCCAGAAAATTCCCCTCCGCCCCAGAATCCACAAAACCGGAGACCTTGACAGAGCCCGTAGGCAGACTTTTACTTTTTACTTTAATAATGCTATTATGCAGAGAGACACAGGATCCTCAATACTATGACTGGTAGGTAAACAAGTTAGGGACCGCCATATGGGGTTTACCTTGACGTGGTATGGTGGCTTTTCAACTTTATGATCATAACTTTGCAACTAAAAACCCCTGTCTTTGTTAACGCATGCATTTGCATATCTACTGAATTACTTAGACAGGGGCCCAGGGAATGTGCACTGACCCATTTGGATATGCCAGTAGCACTTCCCTTATACTTCTATATATTTTTACTTAGCAATGCGGGTGCTCCCACAACCCCCCTTGTGTAGAGCCCGTAGGCCAGGTTAATTTAATCGGTATCATAATCCTAGAGGAAGAATGGGGAGAGGAAACTTCTGCACCCAAATGGAGCTCCCCTTCTCCATTTAGGCTTGGAAGTTTCCCGGCCTCTTAGGACATATATTTAGAAAATGACCCTTTTCCCCACAGTAAATGCAAAGAGCCAAATTGCGCCTACGGACCTTTTCCTCAGGAGTTAGATGGGATATGCCCAGTTGCATAGGTTCTTCCTGAGGCAAAGGCACAGAGGGATTAGGAGGTTTGACATTAGTAATCACATTGGGAAGGAAAGACTTAACTTTGGTAACCCCTGAATGAAAAGAAGTTCCCCTCTCACCTCTTCTCTACCTCTGTCTGTCTATCTACTTGGATGGCAAGAGACATGAGATCATCCAGGTTAGTAGATAGAGGGTAATTTACTAGGCTGTCTTTGACAGAGTCTGAGAGCCCTATCCAGAACTGGCTATGAAGAGCCATGTCGTTACACTCAGTTTCTACTGCCCACCTGTGGAACTCAGTGCAATACACCTCCGCATCCCGCTTTCCATGGCACAACTTGCTAATCGCGGAATCGGCAGAGGAAGCATGATCCAGGTCATCGTAGAGAATCGCCATGGACTTAAAAAAAGTTTCTAAGAAAAAGCGGGCAGGGTCAGTGGGAGGTAAACTTAGGGCCCAAATTTGGGGATCACCCTGTAACAGGGTCATCACAAACCTCACTTTTTCTACGCCAGTGGCAAAAGATTGAGGGAAAAAACTGAGGTAAAGTTTACACGTCTCTTTAAATACAAAAAATTGGGTTCTGTCCCCATTGAATTTCTCAGGGAACACAATCTTGGGTTCATGGGTTTTAAGCACGTTACCCATCAAAGCAGGAGAACCCACAGGAGGGGTGACTACTGGAGCTTGCGACTGAACAGAAGTATCCAGTCGACGGGTCAAATTGTGAAAACCTTCGTTCTAAACAAGCGAAGGGGCACAACTGTAAGCAAAGTCTCTGGGCCGGGTCGAGGCAGGCAGAAAGTGAGCGTGAACAAATCAGGCCAGGTCTGGGCTGGCAGAGTTCAAAGCGTGGTCAGGCAGGCAAGGGTCAAAACCAGGAGATCAAATGGATGTAGCAGAAGAGATAGTCGAAATTCAGACAATGGATTGAGATACAGAGGTCGGAATCGTCAGGAACAGGCTGGGGTCACAACAGGTAGTCAGAATCAAGATCAGAATAGCAAAGCTAACAGCACCAGGAACAAATCCTATAATGGGCAAGGATTTTACACATAGATGTCCCTTTTAAACATTTGATTTCGCGCCATTCCGCTCTGACGTCACAACGCCAGCGTGCATGCGCCTTTAAATACAGACATCGTGGTGGGCATCCCCGCCGAGGGGGCTGCAGCGTCCCTGCCGTGCCCCCACTAGACTACCAGGGTGAGTAGCTTTTATTACACCTGTAGCATTAAGAACAGGAGGACCCACTTTGTTGCCTTTGAATATCTGAGAAATACAGAGGCAGACGTTATTTTCCTACAGGAGACCAGACCTTCATCCCTACAGGAGATCAGTGAAGCAAAGAGATTGGAGGGAGGGGCTTTCCTTTTGGCCCATAGCCTGTGAACCAGTGGGGGGAGTAGCCATTCTGTTTAAGGGCAGTAAGCACTTTGTGGTGAAGAAGGTGGTGGACATACAGGTGGGCAGGTGTATGATGCTTGATATTCAGCATGAAGGGAAACTCCTACGGCTAATTAACATCTTTGGGCCTCAGTCTATTTCTGAGAGGAGGGCTTTATTGACTGATGTCAAGCAGTTTCTATACACTTCTGTCCCAATCATTTTTGCTGGGGATTTTAACCAGGTCTTAAGTGCTGAGGACAGAACTGGGAGGCTGAATAAATATGAGAGCTTGTTCTTTAAGGCTCTTATAGAAGATGCTGAGCTGCAGAACTTAGCCATTGTAAATGGGAGAAAAGGAAAACACACACATATAGATGTGGGGAGCGCAGCAGCAGAATTGATATGGTTTTTATCAAAAAGAAGGAAAGTTTTTCTAATTTTAAGGAAATAGGGGTTGAATTCTCAGACCATTTAGCTTTATTTTTTCATTATGATCTGTTAGGTAGGATAGGTTTTGGCAAAGGGCTTTGGAGGTTGACGAAGGAGCTGCTAGAGGAGAGTGTGAGAATGGCTTTTAAGAATCTTTTTCAGAATGAAGTCTCTTTGAGTTGTTTCAGATTGGTGGGAATCAGCTAAGGATACTTTCCGAACTGCCTCTTTTAAAAAAGGGAGGGCTAAAGAGAAAGAGAACTGGTCTCTAAAAAGGAAACTTGAGATCTGTATTTCGGACGGGGAGGGGGAAGAAAAAGTTAACCGGCTTAAGTACTTGTTGATGCAGTGTCAGTACAACCGGCTTAAGTCCCAAATTCTGGAGAGGGACTACGGGAACTCAAATTCCCCAGACCCTTACCAGAACCTTAAGGAGACATTTAAAAGAGTAGGGTAAATTAGAGGTTTCTAGGGAGGGTATCCTGGAGGTTGTGAGGTCTTACTATAATGACCTTTACAAAGAAAGGGCTTTGTAAAGAAGTCTACTGGAGTAGCACTATTAACTGATGAGTTTTGAAAGAAACATGTTTTCCCAGAACAGGATTCCGTTTAAACGAGTATTCAGACAGGAAAGCATTTTGTGATGAAGTTGATTAGTTGTGTCGTTTTCATGCCATCCATAGTGTTGCAATGTGGGTTTTTTGTTTTACGTTAACATCTAGCAACTCTTCTGATGTTATATTGATTTCTGTTTCTCTAAGAACTTGTTATAGGTCAGGAGATCAGAGTGACTTGTACTTTCTAACCACAAGTGTTTTAAAAGCAAAGAATATATGGTTGCATGATAAAAGATTCATAGTAACAAAGTTATGTTGAAAAAAGACACCATCCAAACTCTGTGGCAAAGAATCCAGGTACTGCATGTACACAATGTTCTTTATTCATTTCTAAAATATAATTTTTTGACTTTCCTTGTCTTTTAAGGGTAGAAGTGGCTTGCATATTTTAACATGCGAGGTGCATGACCTTTCATTTATCAACATTGAATCTCATCTGCCACTTAGCCAACCAGACCTTAGTTTAGAAAGCAGTCCGCTGTGTCAAACAATTTAGCAAAATCCAAATAGATCACGTCTACTGGAACTAAGACAACACAAAAAGAACTCTGTTAAATTGTCTTTGATAAGCCAGACAGGGTTCCTCAGATAATGAAGCATAACACAACTCTTTTTTTTTTTTTTTTTTTAAATGTTTTTATTTATGAAAATTTTCACAGAAAGAAAAAACTTTCACATAACATGACATTCTTTAAGGAATTGCATTGATGATAGTTATACAGTGTTACAAAACTAGTAAACAGTTACACAATTTAACCATACTTGAGTTATTGTTTTGCATTTGGTTACTCCGTATTAGCAAAGAAATATGCCCCAATGTAAGTAACCGATAATTAACGATATTGGGTACTCGGTAAAGGTTATCTGTTAGTTGTACGGACAGTTCCCTGTATAATGCAAACGGATCGTAACAGAAGGGTGGTTAGGTACATTCTTGTTGGCTATTTAAACTTAACCTAAACATCGTACATGCAGTTAAAGTATAGCATTAGGTATCCTGGGAGCACAGAAAATAAAATCCTATAGAGGAAAAAAAAAAAAAATAAATAAAAAAAGGGGGAGGTGGTGAAACCGAAAGGGGCAAAGAACAGCCATTAAATTTACATCCTAAGTCTCATTAATGGTGTATATAAAATTATGTATGCAGTATTTCCAGTTTTATAGAACAGGCTTTACAATGATGTTATACTAAGAGGTGATTTGAGCGAGCTGGGAAACTAAGTAATATTTTCTCAGATTAGGGAGGCCCAATCCACATTCCTGGAGTATCCTTTCTAGCGTTTTCCTGTTCACTGTTGGGGGTTTAGCGTTCCAAATGAACGAGGTGATGTGTTTCTCAAATAGTTTAAGGTCCTACCTAGAGATATCTACAGGGAGTACTCTGAATAAGTATAACAGTTTCGGGAGGAGAGACATTTTCACAGCTGTTATTCGGCCTATCCACAATATGTGGTATTTGCCCCACTCTTCTAACATTTTGTGTAATTTCTTAGACATATAAGGATAGTTGGTCTTATACAGTTGATGGTATGACACAGTAAACCTGACTCCCAAAATAGTAATGTATGATTTACACCAGTGGATATCAAAGTTTATGGATAGTTGTTTGATCATCTCGGGGGTAGGTTAATACGGAGTGCTTCTGTTTTCTCAGGATTAGTCACCAGCACAGAGATACAGTAGAACCGAATTTTTTTAGGGTTTGAAACAGGTGTGGTAGAGAGGATAGGGGACACGTGATGACCATAGTAACATTGTCTGCAAACAGGTATAAGGAGTGCTCCTGGGTCCCAACTCTTAGACCCTGTATGTCAGTGTTGCCTCTAATTGCAATGGCTAGTCGTTCCAGGATCAGATCGAATAGTAAGGGGTATAAGGGGCAACCTTGCTGTGTGCCCCGTTCTATGGGAAAGGTTGTGGATGAGTAAATCCCAATAGTGACTCTCGCCATGGGTTTATAATATAAAGCTCTAATCCAAGTAATAAAGTTTTGGCCAAAGCCCCATTTGAGTAAGGTATGGTAGATGTAGGGCCATTCAACCAAATCGAAGGCTTTGCGTATGTTTAATTTTAGGAGCATGGAAGGAATCTTAGATTTCTGGGTTTGGGTCGACAGTATGGATAATCTGCGGATTATGTCAGACGCTTGCCTTCCTTTAACAAAGCCCACCAGGTTCCTGTGGATCACTGATTGGAAGATCAAATTTAAGCGTTCGGCTAGGACTTTGGCCAAGATTTTAATATCAATGTTGAGGATTGAAATGGGGCAGTAGTTCTTACAATCTGTAAGGTCCAAGTTTGGCTTAGGAATTGGGGTGATATTGGCTGTAAGAGTCTGTTGGGGGAAAGAGTCTCCTGATAAAAGTTGGTTAAACATTTAAGGTTAGGTTGGGGGTTAAGATATGTGCAATTTTTTTGTAGTAGAGAGTAGAGAAACTGTCTGGGCCGGGGGATTTCGAGGGTTGAAAATGTTGAATTGCTAATTTAACTTCCTCTTCAGTGATATCTTTTTTTAGAGGCTTTTTGGGTGTCAAGGATCGTGGGGAGCTCTATATTTTGGAAAAACTGGGCCAGCCTAGATTGGGGAACCTCCAGTAACGGTCGGCACCAAACACCAGAACAGACACCAGGCACCCTGGTCTCGGCTCATGCTTCACCAGTAGTGTGACCTCCTTTGGGCCTCGGGAGGAGTCCTCGGCTTACTTGGATGCCACCTGGACGAGAGGTGCAAGAAGAGGGGTTCTGGATAGGCAGAGGGGCACGACTGTAGAGCAAAGTCTTTGGGCAGAAGGTCGTAGTACAAGGTGTTAGGCAATAGAGTAGTCAGATCAGGCCGGGTCGAGGCAGGCAGAAAGTCAGCGTAAACAATTCAGGCCGGGTCTGGGCAGGTAGCGTTCAAAGCGAGGTCAGGCAGGCAAGGGTAAAACCAGTAGATCAATCTGAGGGATACGGCAGAAGAGGTAGTCGAAATTCAGGCAATGGATCAGGATACAGAGGTCAGAATCGTCAGGAACAGGCAGGGGTCACAACAGGTAGTCAGAATTAAATACAGAATCAGAATAGCAACAGCTAAAGGCACCAGGAACAAGCTATAACGGGCAATGAAAATTAGCAAGATGTCCCTTTAAATATTTGAATTTTCGCGCTGTTGCGCGCTGACGTCATTGCGCCAGCGCGCATACGCCAATAAAACAGCAGGAGCGCGGCGCCCCTAGTTACCGGCGCCTAGAATTTCTTATGCAAAAATTTGGGGAAAAGTGGGTTTCTTGAAGGTAAATTATATCTGGATGAACAGAAGTATAATAGGAGAAAGCCTTTTTCCTTTTTAAGGGGCAATTCAAACCCTGAGATAAAACCTATGAGATATTATTTTCCGATTCATTTTGGAGACATACACGACAGCTAAGTTACCCATCCTTATTACAATGGCAATAAAATATAATACATAATGTACAATGGGAAATAAGAGTATATAAAACACCAAAAACAAGGCATATCAGAGCTGTTTTAAAAATCAAGAAAAAAAAGTAAAAATAGAGAGAAAAACTGAAAATACTTGGAACTAAACTTGAATTAACAGTCAGTGTCCATTTGGCCCCCACCCCAATGCTGGGGGGAAGTCGAGGTGACTGACTTGTGGGGGTCATTTGAATAACTCCCTCTGCGCCAACCCCTAAAGGGGTTGAGTTAGGGTGAAAGCTGTTTCGACAGGGAATGTGCTTAAAGTTGCCCATGGCGCTTCCATAAGGGGAAAACAATATGTTTTTAGTTCCGGAGGGTGGATATTCTTGGTCAACCGCTCATAAAAAGGAGAATGTAGGCATGTTACCTTATTTGGGTCATCCGGATTTCAATGAACCAAAACACGGTGGTTGTGTTGAGAGAAAGCGTAGCCAACCTGCTAAAAAATCACGTTTGGTTGGGGAGACTTAAAATCTTTTCCGAGGAGAGGCCCCGACCTTGTTCCAAATGGGTGAAGCGCTGCGTCATGGAGAGGTTTGGGATGGCTTGTGGGGTGATGCAGGTGTCTTTTCCATCAGGCCTAGGCAGATAAGGAGCTCTCTGCCCGCCTGTAGCGAATGGATTTGGTGTTTGCGGTCATTGACCAGAAAGAGCCAGCATTTTCTGATTCAGTTTTCTTGAAGCACTTTAGTTATAGGAGCAAATACCTTGCATTTTTGTAGGGTTGCCTGAGCCAGGTCCATGTAAATCTGGAATTTGTGCACTTGGTAATCTAGCCTGTCAGATTGCCGCGAAGCTTTCAGGATGGCGACTTGCGTTTGATGGTAATGCAAGCGCAGGATAATGTCCCGCGGGGGATCCCCCTTGCGTTGTGGTCTTAGGGCACGGTGTATTCGGTCGCATTCCAGGCGTTCAGGTGCTAAGTTAGGAGTTAGTTTGGAGAGAATAGCCTGGGCTGCGGCCTGTATGTCGGTGATGGTTTCCGGTAGGCCCTGAATATGAAGGTTATTGCGCCTGGAGCGGTTATCAGATTCCTCAATTTTGTCCATGGCCTCTTGCAACTGCTTGTGTAGCTCGGCGATGTCCTGCTCATGTGCATCTATGCACATGCATCGATGTCCTGGTTATGTCATCAACCTTCTGTTCTAAGACATCCGTCCTCTGACGAGTTCATGTATTTGCTTGGAGATGTTGGCTGTTATTGTGGCCGCCGTCGTGGCTAGTTCTTGTTGCAGCATTGCTTTGAATGGGAGTTCTTCTCCCAGAGTGCTTTCCTGGGTGGAGGAGCCGGCAGGTTGGGAGTCTAAACCCAGCCAAGAGTCTTCTTGCGACGCCATCAGGGGCGGAGAGGAGGCTTGTGGCCTAGTAAGATACGACGCTACGCTCCGCGTGGTGCGGCGTGACTCTGTGTCTGGGCCCTTTTTTTCTCTTTTCCAGGGTCTGTGGGCCCCATGGGTGTCAGAAGGTCCCCAGTATAAGGTGCTTTGCAGGGATTATAGTGCAGAGGAACTCAGCTCTATCAAGATGCGGCCATCTTGGTTGGCTGCTCACGAGCGCCCCCCTAAAACTTAACTTTTAATAATATTGATAAAAGCATACTACTAAAAACAGCAGCAAGGTGTATAAACAAAGTGGGACTGAGAAAATGGCAAAATATAGAATAGTATTAAAGATCTATGCCACTAATATAGGCCCATATAAGTAAATGTTTAATTATGCTGAGGTGCACTTACTCTGCAACAAATGAATGAAATAAAATATGTCTTGAATAAATTATAAAGTGTTGCTGAATTATTTCACAAAAGGTTAACATGATAACTAAAGTAGTATCATCTTGCAGAACATCTAACGCTATAATACAAAAGAATGAATGAATATGCAACGTGGCCTCCAGCTGGGAGTTGTAGTTAGTTGTATTTCCTTATTGCCCACCCATCTCTAAGCTGAAAGGTACAATTTCAGAAAAAGTTTGGAATATTGTTCCTGGTGGTTGCAATACCTAGTTGCTTTACAGACTCCCTTTAACACCTCCTCCCAGTCCAAGAGCTCCATGTGTTTGCATTTTTGCCTTTCGTAAGCTTGTTAGAATAATATTGTACCCACTGAATAAGAGTCTTGCACGTGCATGGCTTCCAGCCATGTCAAACCAGGTATAGGGAACTTCACTAAGAGAAGTCAAGTAGTGTCTAATTTGTAAGTATTTGTAATAGTCAAATTGGGAAAGGGACTGTTGCTGCACTGTCACCAAGTGTTCTAACTTGGGTGTTCAGTAGGAACTCATTAACTGTTTCAATTCCCACCCTTTATCATTTTCAGAGAAAGGATATTTAATTTTGAAGTTTAGGGCAGTGGTCGACAGAGATTGTAACGCAAAGGTTTAGAAACTGACAATACAATTGTCTTGTAATAGTCACAATATATTAGGGCAATGGCACACCAGGAGATTAATGCCAGCAATAAATCTCTTGTTTCTGCAGGTGACTAATCTACTGTAAAAGCTTTTCCAACAGCAATAATGTGTATCCATACGGATCCTCTTAAGGCAACTTCCATCGATTTTGGGAGACTGACGTGACACTTGGGTTTTACCACCAGCGATTCACTTTATTTTCAGTGGGAAAGCTTTTACAGAAGATCAGTCGCCCGCAAAAGCATGTATTTATCACTGGCCAGGCCCGGATTTGCGGCAAGGCCGCATAGGCCCGGGCCTAGGGTGGCAAAGAAATAGGGGCGCATGCCGCCCAGCCGCCGTTCAACTGCACCAGCTGTGCCGGCGTTTTTTCGCCGGCGCGCTGGGAAGGCGGGCGCTAGGACCGCGCGGCCGCCTGGTCGGACCGCGCAGCCTAGGGGCGCCCAGAAGTGAAATCCGGCGCTGTCACTGGCGATTTAATCTCCTGTTGTGTCATTATCCTACTTATCATTTTATATATTGGCCTCCTCACAAGAGATCATTTTGCCTCCTTTCCAGTGTTTTGTTTTCTAAAAGAGATACTTATAAATTGCATAAGTAAAGGATCAGAATTATGGTTGGAACAGTTATGACTATGGTATTTTGCCACTGCTCCTTGGTCTACTATCTACACAGGGCCATGCATAGAGAGGTTTGCACTACTGATTCAAACTGATTCAGCTCACCTGAATTTTTAATCTGGCAGATAGATACATGGCAGTCAGCCAGATAGAGTTAGTTGCCTATTTGGTACTCTTGTTAGAAATCTGTCCCTTGGTCTGCCACACTGATACATGACTAATAACTTGGCGCTGATTTTAATACTCTGGCTATACTCCTCTTGCTAATTGTGTTTTAATTCGCTCAATACTAAGTGGCGCTCTCAAATGTCTGTCCCTCATGCCCTCTGCTTTAAAGGGGTGGTTCAAATTTGAGGTAACCACTAATAATAATAAATGAAAACCAGTTGCAAATTATCACTCTGTTTATCATACTAAAAGTTAATTTAAATGTGAACAACCCTTTCTGCTCTCTTGTGCTATATGGCTGCCTAATTTATGTTATTTAATTATTAATCGCATACACACACACCCTTTTGTTGTCATTAAGCTCTAAATCTCATTCATTCTATCTGCATCTGCACTCTAACTCTCTTGACTATCTCAAAATATAAATATGTGCACATAATAACGTCTTACTTTTGCAGGAACACGTTTAGGTTTGTGTTCTTGTGAGACTCTACCTGCATTTTTTGCTGTAATGTAATATGGAAGGGAAATGTAGTAAAAAGTGTAAAGCTTGCTGATGGTGTAGTAACTCAAAACAGCTAGCTGGTAGCTTTTAACAGTCAGCAGGTGAAAATATCTGACTGGTTGCTATGGTTAATGGATCTGGACAAACCTTTGCATCTTTTATGACATAACCCTGTAACTGTCTCTAACTCCCTCTTGTATGTTAGGAATTTATGTAGTGTCTGTGTCATTGATTTTGTTTTGTATTTTTTTTCTACTACTGATTTCTTTTTTTCTAAAACATTTCCTATTGCACTTTATGACTTGTAGATGGGTTCATGTTGTGTGTGCTGTTGTGGTCCCTGAGGCTCGCTTCAAAAATCCAGTTGAGCGCCAACCTGTTGATGTCAGTACTATTCCTGAACAAAGATGCAAACTGGTAAGAACCAAGGGGGGAAAAAAGAGGTACCATTCTAGCTTGAGTTATTGATAGATTCTGGTTGGTTAGAGGTTACAAGTAAACTCTAACCCACCAGAATCTGTCAATAAATTTCCTTTGTTGGTAATAATGTATCCTAACATATTTCAGAAGTGTATATACTGTCGGCGGAAAATCCGGAAGGAGGGTGGAGCCTGTGTTCAGTGCTCGGTTGATCGATGTTCCACTTCTTTCCATGTCACTTGTGCATATACAGCTGGTATCACCATGGAGCCCGATGACTGGCCATACATTGTATCAATCACTTGCTTCAAACACAGGGCAAGCAACCATAGTGTGAGACCTGAACCACTCCTGTCTAATGTTCCTTGCATTTTGCTACTTTCCTTTTCCTATTTTTATCTGTTTCTCTGTTCACTGCACTAATGGCTTTGGGGTTTCAGTGTTCTCTTCAGCGCCTTTTTATTAGCTAATCACATGGCATTTTTACTAGGGATGCACCGAATCCGCTATTTTGGATTTGGCGGAACCCCCAAATCCTTTGCGAAAGATTCGGCTGAAATACCGAACCAAATCCTAATTTGCATACGCAAATTAGGGGTGGAAAGGGGAAACATTTTTTACTTTCTTACCTTGTTTTGTGACACGATACCCTTCTCCTAGACTAGGCATCCCTAGTCCCTTCCCTTTTGACACGAATATCCACTCATATACCTCTTATATAGATTTGCTGTGTCTACATTTATCATTAATTCAAACTATTTGCTGTGGATTTTTATGCTGATATTAGTGGTTTAAGACTAATACAATGTAATGATGGTATGTACTGCTTTCTACTGCCCCCCCCCCCCCATCCACACTTTTTCTCTTCTGTACCCCTGGATTTACTTTACAAAATTAATAAAAATAATTTACGGAAAAAAAAAAAGTCACACGATTTCCCTCCCGTCCCTTGCATATGCATTTGCAAATTAGGATTCGGCCAGGCAGAAGGATTCAGCCGAATCCTGCTGAAAAAAGCAAAATCCTGAACCGAATCCTCGATTCGGTGCATCCCTAATTTTTACCCCCACCTGCTCACCTGTGGCTCTCACCCCAGATGTTTTATTAGAAATATCCTTTTAGAAGGTGGCAGTCCCTGCACACCAAACTTTTTCTCTGTGCAGGATGCTGGACTTATTTATAAAGATGTAAAATTATGCTGTAGTATATATATATATATATATATATATATATATATATATATATATATATATATATATATATATATATCTATTATAAATAGTTAGTTTAGAAATATCTGTGTAAAACTCCACCTCTTTGTACGCAACTTTTTTGACCACTTTTACCTTAAGAACAGTTCTATTCCTGAGTTTGTCCCATTGGTTTTTCATAGGTTACACTAGGCCTAAGGTTGAGTAAAATTTTACTAGCCTTCTGCCCGCTCAGGCCCCCAGGGGTGGTGGACCATAACAAAAAAGTAGAATAGGGCCCTATTTAAAAAAAGGTCACCCAAAATAAACTACACCCCATTCTGTTACAAACACTGTCTAGTTTGCATAATAGCAATTAAGATTCATCCCTTATGTCATAGGGTCCTTTATTTGTCTTGTCTCTTCTAAGTGCATCATTTTCTGTTGTTGATTTTCTTAACTATAAAATACCAGTTCTAAAGTTTGTTTATATCATTATAGTATTCATTCTCTCGGGAAGTGAGTATTGGCCAGTCTGTTATTAGTCGGAATCGAAATGGTCTGTACTACCGATGTCAAGTGATTGGATCGGCCACTCAAATATTCTATGAGATCAACTTTGATGATGGCTCATACAGTGATAATGTGTATCCTGAAAGCATTACAGTGAGTAATAAAATCCAAGCAGGAAACAATTTTGGGGAGGTGGTCTGTCTTTTACAGAGCTATTTCAAGTAACTGGTGACATGTAAGTGATGGGTTAGGCTAAGTATACTGTAAATGCATTTTCATGGCATGTTAGAGCTAGTGCACAGATTTGTGACTTGCAGTGGTGAACCAGGCTATTCCCAGTTTTAAGAAATTATATTGATACATCCATAACAATCTTTGACAAATGTCATAACACACACAATTTCCATAGATAACATCACTTTCACTTATATGAAATCTTGACCTTATACCAAGTTTAGATCAGAGATACAGAGGAGTGACAACAAATAATAGCAATGGATATAATAAAACATTTCAAGCTGCAAGACATATGAAACATTTTATTTATATAGCACTGCCAAAGTGTGCAGCACTGTACAGTATAACAGAAAGAAGGAAAGGCATGTTATACTTGGGGGTGCCAAAAGTTAGGCACCCCAAGTTATTGTATTTACTTACCTGAAACCCCGGGCTGGTGCACCTATTAGAAGAAAATTGCCCCAGCCTGGGGTTATTCCCGAGAGCGCCATGGAGCGATTGTCTTCCTGCTTCTTCTTTCTACTCACGACTATACATGCTCAGTAGAGCGAAAAGCCGAACTTTAAGAAAAAAGCCGACTATTTTGTTCTACTACGCATGTGTCTGCCCGGGAAATTTGAAGAAAGAAGAAGCAGGAAGACTCTCTCCAAGTGCACCGGCCGAGGGTGTCAGGTAAATATATACAATAACATGGGTGTGCCTAAATTTTGGCACCCCCAAGTAAAAATGCATTTCCTTCTCCTTTAATAGAACAAACAGAGTTTCATTACAAAAAGAAATACAAAGAGCAGTTGGATTAAAGATTAAGAGCTGAGTGTCAAAGAGACAAGAGGAAAGAGGTCCCTGTCCATAGACTTTACAATCTAAGTAGATTCATTACTGTTAGCACTATCTGGAAATCTATATTTTCCCAGCACTCTATTAAGTGGAACTGTCACTCAGACACAAAAATCAGTATAATAAAAGTCCTTTTCTAATTAAACATGAAATCCATTTTAAAAATTTTATTACAGCATTCATAGCTGTTGTAAGCTCATTTAAAAATCTCAGCTGTCAACATCGCCAAACGAGTGGATCTTTCCCCGATATGCCACCAATGGCATGGCTGTATCGGGGGTAATTCGAACATTCAGCCGTATCGAATTACGATATGCCAAGGGGCTCCGACGGGTCGGTCGGTTATAACTCAAACCTTCCCGATCGATATAGTGGCCAGATATCGATCAGGAAGACCTGTCGGAAGCCCCCATACACAGGCAGATAAGCTGTCAAATTGGTCCAAACGACCAATATCGGCAGCTTTATCTGCCCGTGTATGGCCACCTTTAGGCATAGAGACGGGGCAGACAATCACTTTCCGTTCAGCACTTCCTAGATGTCAGTGCTCTCCACACATTCCCTTGTTCTCTTCACCATTTAATTGTGTAGCCAGTGCATGGGGATGGACATAGGGTCCCCATTCTGATGCACAAACAAGATTCTGAGATGATGCAAAGGCTTGCCTCAATAACAGTGTCCACAAAATGGTGCCTGCCTGCTTGTTATAATTATGAATTTCCAGACTCAAGGAAACAAGATTCAAATAATTAATATAGTGTAATTAAAGTTAATTTTACTTGACTAATGTGATAAAATAGGAATTTGAATAATTTTTTTGTGTGACGGGTCCCCTTTAAAGCATCCAAGAAATTCCCCTCTGATGTTATGTTTCACCATTTCCCTTTGTTTTCATGTTTCCCCTTTTTATGTTTTACTATACCATGTGTATTGTAGAACTGTCATGACTGATGAGGAAAAGCCATGCATGTCAGATATTATTGCTCTTCTTTGGACTAAGTTACATTGCACAGCACTGATGCATATGTAGAATCATTGTTGGAAAATCTTTTATTGAATATATAGTTGTCTTGTGTGAGTCTTCAGAAATAGTTGGAATAACCCCCACCGTTGAATATTTTCTTTGTGTTGATTTTCTGTTTTGTTGTATAAACTTCTTTTACAATAGTTTATACACATATGGGGGAATGTAAAATGTTGTGTTCGCGCAAAAAGCATTTGCAAAGACCATTGCGAAAGGTTTTCAGACCTCAATGACACCCTCACAAAGTTTGAGATAAAACTATTTTTGGAAACATGCAGTGTATGTAATAAAAATTCATAATCACAAACAACTTTTTGCAACACATTATTTAATTCCAGAGCAGGTGTTAATGCTAACCTTTGTCTAGCGATAATGAGCGATGTAATATTTGCTCAACATTTGCAAAAATACAATTCTAAACCTTGCTTGAGATTGAATTACATTCCCCCATAAGCTCTCTGTTTGCAAACAAATATGTAAAATGTTTAATTATTTATATGCATATCATTCATCCAGTCTTCAATGGTAAACACATGCTGCATGTTGAAGAAATTATTTGATAACTGCTACTCTCTCATGAAGGTCACAGTTGGCCACTCCATTCTTTTTAAAGCTTAATTGCATCAAGAACAGATGCTGTTCTATCTTGTCAGCAATTTATTTATAGAATTTATTCAGCTGGCCATAGACGCAAAGATCCTCGATTCATTGGATTTTCGCATTGTGTGTAGAATGTCCCAACAACTGTCGTGCCATGCTGATCGGTCGTTCAGTCGATCGGACAGGTTAGAAAATATCTGTCAGCTGCCGCTAATATCTCTGCATGTATTGCCGATCTGACGATCTTCAGTGGGAGACTGTCACTAGCTATTGTCGGGCATAACTTTCGACGATTCCTGTAGGGGCAGAACAACAGCTGATCTGTTCTTTTACTACTTTATTTTATCTGAAAGGTTAGTGGCAGGTCGGGAGATGGGGAAGTCCGATAAGTCCAATTGTTCGAGGATTCGAATGATCGGATCTTTGCATCTATGGCCAGCTTTAGTTTGATATGCTGGTCTTCAGTTGCTGTGATCACTAAGTGTTCTTGTTTTTGATAAAAGTTATACTGCTTATTTTTAATTTATGTAGATGAACGGAGCACCGTAGAGCCAGGATATAAAGTTAAAAAAAAATTTAAAAGTTCAAAAAAAAAAAAAATTCAAAATTTATTGTACATCCATTTAAAAATCCCAGCAGCATATCTCCCATGAGGGCTGCCCGCTTAACGCGTTTCGTGGCTCCCTGCCACTTCATCAGAACTACTGTGCTCCGTTCTTCTACACAAACTCTGACTTGGATTTACCCCATGGGATAGCAGTCTGACGAGTACGCAGAAGCCTGGCTGTGATCCCTTAAGTGAAATATTTGTTGCTGGACTTGATTTACTTTCAATTTAGATGTAGTTTGACTCTGGGATAGGTTTTAGGAGCTCCGTTGACCTTGGACTACAGTAGAACCCCCATTTTACATACCCTGATTTTAAGTTTTCCCTCATTTTACATTGTTGTTTTGTGGTCCCACCTATATATTATGCATAATACATTTCCCTGGATTTTACATAATTTTTTTCTGGTCCCCTGAGAAAAAAAGTGTCAACTTTGTGCCTCTCTCTGAAAATACACAAATATATACATAGGTTATTTAGTGTGGTGGCAGACCGGGGAAATTAGTCGCCCAACGACAAATCTTCTGTACTGCGGGCAACTAATCTCCGGAAATGCCTTCCCACCGGCAAGAATACAAAGCGCCGATGGGATGGCATACGAACCGATTCGGATTTCCGAAGTCGTCCGACGTTGTTCTGAAGCGATTCGTATGCCATCCCGTCGGTGATTCGTATTCTTGCCGGTGGGAAGGTATTTCAGGGAGATTAACCACCCGCAGTAGAGAAGTTTTGTCACTGGGCGACTAATCTCCCCGTCTGCCACCACCCTTACAGTCTTGGCCAAAGTTGTTGAAAATAACAATTCTAATGTATTCATTGATGTATTTATTTCCTGGGGCATCCTGTGAGTGCAGATGTCTTGGGTCACCTCCAGAGGCAGGACAAAAGAATATAATCTGTAGCTCCTCCTTCCCCTGGTATCCACAGGGCTCTCTCCTTCTACCATCAGTCTTCTTTTGTCCTGTGACATGGAGGTAGGACTCTAGGGTTGTTCCCCACTATTAGTTTTTTAATAGAGTAGTTAGGTTAACTTAGGGGAAATGTGTGTATACCATTTCCCAGGTACATGGGCTGGGCTCCCCCCTCCTTGCCAGTAAACTGCCAGTATACTGCAGCTAGGTTCCTGCACAGGTTGTCTTCTGCATAAGGCCTTTATGGCACAAAGAGGACTAGGCAAGTCAACCTTTAGGAACAGAGGCTGCCTTGCCGAAACTGCCTTGACAGTGGGAGCGATAGGGGGAGGAAATAAAACAGTGTTACTTGGCACTTTCAAAATTCACGTTCTCGTTACAGCCCACCAGTTTCCTTGACAACCGGCACTTTGTGCACCACATACACGCCATGTTCGCACCAGACCGCAGGCTCTCTTGTTAGCAGCCTTTCCCTTTAGCCGCTGGTACCGACTGCCAGACCGGAGCAGATCTCTCGCCTCTAGAAGTACACAACTCTCCTGACAGAAGATGCTATGGCTTTCAGAGGCCATATGGATAAACGAATGGAAAATAATCTCAGAAGGAGTTTTGTCAATGTGGCAGCTACTTTTAGGCCAGCTACTGCAACAGCCAGTCTAGCGTGCACAACAAAGTTTTGGACGCAGGAATTACTGAACCACTATGGTCAAGATTCATTTCTCCAGGCTGAGCTGGGACGCATTGCCGCTGCCTTAGATTTCAAAAGCAATGCTTCCATGGAAACCATATGACTGACAGTGAGGGCATCCGCTAACACAATTGTCGCCTTGTGGTTACGCCACTGGTCGGGGAATAATGCCTCAAAAGGCAGGCTCATTGCACTACCATTCTCTGGTGAACACCTATTTTGTCATCATCACTGAGGTAACAGGGGGGTTACAGTGCATTCCTCCCACAGGGGTGGAGACAACGGCTGGATACCAATCGTAGCTACAGAAACCAGATCCAGGCTCAAATGGCATCCTCCGCCTACCCTAACCGAAAGACCACCTCATGGCCCCCCGTCCATTGATCAGAGTTCAATTAGACAACGCAACCACAGTGGCCTACCTCAACCATCAAGGGTGGACATGGAGTAGGGCGGCCATGCAGGAGGTGTCAAAAATCTTCAAGTGGGCAGAGGGCAAAGTACCAGTCATCTCTGCGATTTACATCCCCAAAGTGGAAAACTAGGAGGTGGATTACCTAAGCAGGACCAGGCAGAATGGTCAATCCACCCAGAGGTGTTCCAAGCCATGATTCACAGGATGGACAACCCAGGGATAGATCTCATGGCATCGCACAGGAACACCAAACTACCCAGATACTGCGCAAGACACAGGGGCATGGGTCATAGACACCCTGGTAATTCCCTGGTTATTCTTGTAGATATCGGGGTTTTAGATTTAAGCCATAAGTGGTTATTATCAAAGAACAAAGATTATAGAACATGACACTAGTACAGAATTGCTGTGTTGTAGAAAAAGCTAAAGGTTAGAGGCCATTTTATTAGGGTTGTAGAATGTTTGCACAGAACAAGGAATACATCTGTTGTCTCATGTCACAAGTGCAAGGCCAAGAAAGACACATATAGTTTCAGAAACCACAGCACAGATACCATTCTGGACACTGTGGGAATGGGAAGGAGGAGCTACAGATTGTATTCTTTTGTCCTGTTTCCGGAGGTGACCAGCTTAAACCCCAGACGTATGCACTGACAGTACAGGCCCAGGAGAAAAGGATTTACCGTTAAGAAAATCCCTTTTTTGTTTGCAGTGGAACAACAAAAATCTGAACTGTACGTGTTTCTAGCAGGAGATTAACATGTAAATAGTTACATAGTTAGATTGGGTTGAAAAAAGACCAAATTCCATCAAGTTAAACCCCTCCAAATGAAACCCAGTACCCATACATACACACACTGACCCCTCCATACACTCACACCAACTATATACATTAACTATAGATTGTAGTATCCCAATAGCCTTGGATATTATGCTTGTCCAAGAAATCATCCAAGCCGCTCTTAAAGGCATTAACAGAATCGGTCATCACATCCGGCAGTGCATTCCACAACCTCACTGCCCTTGCTGTGAAAAACCACATATGCTGCTTTAAATGAAAGTTCTTTTCCTCTAGTCTGAATAGGTGGCCTCTGGTGTATTGATCCTCTTTATGGGTGAAAAGGTCCCCTGTTATTTGTCTATAATGTCCTCTAATATACTTGTAAAATGTAATCATGTCCCCTCTCAAGCATCTTTTTTTTCAGAGAAAATAACCTCAACCTTGACAGTCTACCCTCATAATTTAAGTCTTCCATCCCTCTAACCAGTTTAATTGCACGTCTCTGCACTCTCTCCAGCTCTTTTATATCCCTCTTAAGAACTTGAATTGAAAACTGCACCACATACTCCATTTGAGGCCTTTCCCAGGGACCTATAAAGGGTCAAAATCATATTATCATATTGAGTTTATCCCTTTCATATGCAAGACACAAAACCCTAGATCCTTCTCAGTTAAAGGGTGGTTCACATTTGAGTCAACTTTTAGTATGATGTAGAAAGTGATATTCTGAGACAATTTGCTATTGGATTTCATTTTATATTATTTTAGTTTTTTGAGTTATTTAGCTTTTTATTCAGCAGCTCTCCAAGCTCAGCAATCTGGTTGCTAAGGTCCAAAGTACCCTAGCAACTATACATTTGTATGAATAAGAGACTGGAGTATTAATAGGAGATGCCTGAATAGAAATATGAGTAATAAAAAGTAGCAACAAAAATGCATTCGTAGCCCTACAGATATGGGATCAGTGGCCCCCTTTCAAAAGCTGGAAAGATTAAGGCAAGGCAAATAATTAAAAAACGAAAGAAAAGAAATAATGACCAATTGGAACGCTGCTTAGAATTTGCCATTCTATAACATACTAAAAGTTAACTTAAAGGTCAACCACCCCTTTAATGAAACTCCCAACACACTGTAATTTTTGCCAAATTGCATAACCTTGCATTTATCAACATTGAAACTCAATTTAAACCAGTTAGCTGCCTAGTTTTCTAATTTTGTCAAACTGGCAGCATCCTATAGTTCTGCACAATTTAGTATCATTATCAAAAATAGAAACAGTACTTTCAATGCCCACCTCCAGGTCATAATTAACAAGTTGAAAAGCAAAGGACCAAGTACAGAGCCCTGCGGAACACTGGTCCCATTAGAAAATGTTCCATTTACCATCACTCTTTTAGCCAGTTCTCTATCAAGGTACAAATAATATGTTCTAGGCCAACATTCCTTAATTTAATCAGTAACCTTATGTCAGTAACCTTATGTATGGCACAGTATCGAATGCTTTAGCAAAGTCTAAGTAGATAACATCCACTGCCTTCCCAGAATCAAGGTCCCTGCTTACCTTCTCATAAAAGGAAATTAAATTAGTGTGGCAAGATCTATTACGCATAAAATCATGCTGGCACAAAACTCATAGTAGTAGCTTTAGCAAAGTCTAAGTAGATAACATCCACTGCCTTTCCAGAATCAAGGTCCCTGCTCACGTTCTCAGAAAAGGAAATTAAATTAGTGTGGCAAGATCTATTAAAAATCATGCTGGCACAAACTCATAGTAGTATGATTTGCAATGAAGTCCATTATTTTATTTCTTCATACCCCTTCGAAAAGCTTTCCTACCATTGTTGTTGGACTAACAGGCCTATAGTTTTGAGGCTGAGAACGGGATCCCTTTTCAATCAATTAAAAATTCTGTACCATTTATGAAATAATCAAGTTACTCCTTACTCTTTCCCCATCTGAGCAACCTGTCTCTCTTTATTCTGTCTTCATGCAGTAGGTGGATCCAGTTTTTGATTGACAGTTAAGGCTAATACAGTCTTTGGGGGGGTTGCACTCTTAACCCAGGTGCTCACGCTTTAAAAAAATAGGCTCTGACGGAAATCATGTTTCTCTGTGTGCAGGGTGCTTGCCAGAGTCTGTTATTTTGTTACCTTTTGTTTGTGCTGGAGTTGGTTATTTGAGTTATTCTGCTAAGGGAGCCCCCCTAAAAGACGTATTGGACTTACCTATTCTGTCCTCACTATGTGTTACCCTGGGGTAGTGTGTAGCTTGACATGCAGCTAAACTTCTTCCTTCATCAGTCCACTGACACAGGTAATTGATCTTCAGTTTTATTAACAAAGGGCAAGGTATAAAACTAGGGAAGATAGAAAATGACAGTGCTTAGTAAGGCTGTACGATATAGCATAACATATATATTCATAAACACTGTGTAGCATATGTTAAACTAAAGGTGTGATAGGCATCTGTATAATATATAAAACCTAGATACCTGGGCAGGAACTGAAATTGCAGTGCTATAAGGTAGCTGCATATAAAGAGATATAAACTTTCATAGAAATGTACAAAACAGGTAAATAATCATCTGCCTTTATAGATCAGACTTGGGATTGAGTAATGCCTAACAACGTTTCTTCCACAAGGCTGGATGGGGTAGGATTCGGCCGAACCCCCGAATCCTTGGCGAAAGATTCGGCCGAATACCGAACTGAATCTGAACCCTAATTTGCATATGCAAATTAGGGTTGGGAAGGGGAAAACATTTTTACTTCCTTGTTTTGTAACTCAAAGTCACGCGATTTACCTCCCCACCCCTAATTTGCATTTGCATATGCAAATTAGGATTCGGATTCGGTTCGGCCTGGCAGAAGGATTCGGCCAAAACCGAATCCTGCTGAAAAAGGCTGAATCCCGAAACGAATCCCGAACCGAATCCTGGATTCGGTGCATCCCTAATTTCTATAACAGTGCACAAACCATACAAATAAATGACAAGGTGATGCAATCCAAACAATAATACAGTTCTGTAGGCATAACACTCCCTTTCTGATAGTGAAACATATCATCCATTTTCTGTTTCTCTGGAAGAGAGTAATTAGAACAGTTCAGATATGGGTCTGAGGTAAAGCTTAGTCTTATGTTGCCTTGTGATTTTGACCTCCACTTTTGAAAGTCTATTTGGTTCAAGTGGGTCAAGCTCCCACAGGAGACTGTCTGTGGAGACAAGTTGTTTGCCTTTGTTGTGCTCAAGTCCTTTAGCAGATGTCTCCTGCTGTACATGACAATGTCTGTCACTTGCTTAAGTTCATTTGATGTATATGTCTTTGGACAGTAGTGCCAACCTTTGCAGTTGTTGGAGGTTGGAAGGAAATCTTTCTTAAAGACCTTTGCTATATGAAGTAGGCAGGTAATGGACCTGACTAGAGACTTCCAAGTAGAAAATCGTTACAGCTCTTGTTGCATGATCTGCTGGGTTTTGGTCCGATGGTACATAGTGCCATTGTTTTGGGTATGTTGATCTCCGTATACGCAGAATTCTGTTGCTGACATAGACATAGAAGCGTCTGGTCTCATTGCAGATGTAGCCCAACACTACCTTACTGTCTGTGAAGAATTCGGCCTTAGTTGAAGATCAATTTCTGAAGTGATGAGGTCAGCCATTTCTACTGCTAAAACAGCTGCACAAAGCTCTAGTCTGGGTATAGTGTGCTCTGACCATGGAGCTGCTTTTGCTTTGCCCATAACAAATCCCATATGGCACTAACCTTGGTAGTCATCGGTCTTAAAGTAAGCTACAGCAGCCATTGCTTTGGTTGAATCATCGCAGAATACACAGAGTTTCCTCTCCTTTGTTCCTGCAGGAGGAGTAGAAGGGTATTGCCTCAGAATGTGTATGGTAGACAGTGTCTCTAAAGAGTCTCTCCACTCAATCCACACTTGTTCTTTCTCTGATGGAAGTGGTAAATCCCAGTCACAAGATTCTGTTCGTTCTCGAAGTAGAGCTTTGCCTTGAATGTGTAAGGGCCCGAAGGCACAGTTGGAGTGTGGACCAAGGAGGAGGCAGGTAGCAAGCCGATATCGAGGTACAAAGGGATGAGACGAGAGAATAGTCGAAGTCCAGGCAAAAGTTCAGTTCAGGCAGCGAAGAATCAATCCAAAAAGACAGGCAGAAGTCGGTACACAAGAAGTCAGTAGCAATAATCACACCCAGGAATACACAAAGTAAGACCTATATTTGGACAATGACAGCAATGTCCAGAGGCTTAATATAGGCCGGGTTTTGGCGCCAATTGGGCGCAATGGCGTCAAGACGCTGGCTCCGGCGTCCTGACGTTGACGTTTTGACGCCGGCGCACGTTCTGACTCCGGCGACCAATTCCGTCGCCGGCGACCAATCGGCAGACGGGAGGACGCGGGCGTCATAGTGCAGCGACCAGCAGGATCCACATGGTGAGGCCAGGAGTCGCCATTTTGGACGCCGTCTCCATCTTGGATGCCGTCGCCATCTTGGAAACCTTCCATTTCCATTACAATACCCCCTTCCTTAGGGGGGGCCTCAGGACCGCCATGACTGGGACTGGAAGGAAATTGCTTATGAAATCTTCGGATAAGACAAGGAGCGTGGACATCAGAATCCTTCACCCAGGAGCACTCCTCAGGACCGAAACCTTTCCATTCTATGAGGTACTGCAACACACCCCTGGAAATCCGGGAATCCAAGATTCTCTTGACTTCAAACTCCTGATGACCGTCCACAAGAACAGGAGTGGGAGAAGAAGAAGAAGATGTTGCAGGCTTGAGAAGAGAAACATGAAATACATTGGGAACCCGCATTTCAGGGGAAAGTTGAAGACGAACTGCCACAGGATTAATAATTTCGATAACTGGAAAAGGACCGATGAACTTCGGACCAAGCTTGGGAGTGGGTACTTTGAGATGAATGTTTCGTGTAGACAACCAGACTTTGTCACCAAGGTTATATTGAGGAGACGAAATCCTTTTCCTATCGGCAAATCTTTTTTGGGAAAGGGAACTCTTTTCCAAATTGGCTTTGGTGGAGAGCCAGATAGCGAGCATGTGGGCGGCTTGATCGTTGGCAGCGGGAACATTAGTAAGAAGGAGATCTTGAGGAAATGCAAGAGGATTCAGACCGTATACACAAAAGAATGGGGACCTCTCAGAGGAAGCATGCATGGAGATATTATGAGCGAATTCAGCCCAAGGGAGTAAATCTGCCCAGTCATCTTGACATAAAGATACATGGCAACGAAGAAATTGTTCCAGTGCTTGATTAACCCTCTCTGCAGCTCCATTGGATTGGGGGTGGTAGGCAAAAGAAAATTGGAGAGAAATATGTAGAGCCTTGCATAACGATCTCCAAAACTTAGAAACTAATTGGGAACCTCTGTCGGAAACTATTTCAGCCGGAAGTCCATGAAGGCGAAAGATATGTTGAATAAATAGTTTTGAAAGTTCTTGAGCAGTAGGCAACTTGCGTAGAGGAATGAAATGAGCCATCTTACTGAACCTGTCGATCACGACCCAGATGACCGTATGCCCAAGAGAAACAGGAAGATCCACAATGAAATCCATCGCCAGATGAGTCCAAGGTCGAGATGGAATGGGTAACGGCAGAAGTAGACCTTTAGGAGGGGAGTGACCGGACTTAGAGGTAGCACAAGTGGAGCAAGAAGAGACAAAGTTCTTAACGTCTTTCCGGAATGAGGGCCACCAGACCAAACGAGACAGAAGTTCAGTGGTCTTTTTGATTCCAGGATGACCAGCCTGTTTGGAGTTATGGGACTGGGACAGGATGGAGTGACGAAGTTCAGGAGGAACGAACGCGAGTCCCAAAGGGGTATTGTCTGGAGCAGAGGTTTGAGCCGATAATAACTGGGAAGCCATGGTGGGAAGTAAGGCAGCAACGATTTTGGTAGAAGGCACAATGGGTTCGGGATCCTCAGAACACATGCCTTCAGGAAGGAAGCTTCTAGATAGGGCGTCAGCCTTCTTGTTCCGGGAACCCGGGCTGGAACGTAATAATGAAGTTGAACCTGGAGAAGAAAAGAGCCCACCTAGCTTGCCTGGGATTAAGGCGTTTGAGGGACTGGATGTATTCTAGGTTCTTATGGTCAGTGAAGATAGAGACTGGTATTGAAGAGCCTTCCAACAGATGTCTCCATTCTTCTAATGCCAGTTTGACGGCCAACAGCTCACGGTTTCCCACATCATAGTTTTGTTCAGAAGAAGAAAACTTTTTAGAAAAGAAAGCACAGGGATGTAATTTTCTATCATGTGAGGATCTTTGAGATAAAACAGCCCCGGCCCCGACGTCGGAAGCATCAACTTTGATGAAGAAAGGTAGAAGAGGGTCCGGATGTCTGAGGATATTAGCAGAAGAAAAGGAGTCCTTGAGAGTTTTGAATGCTTCTAAGGCTTCAGGGGACCAACATCGAGGTTTCCCTCCTTTCCGAATAAGGGACAGAATAGGGGAGATCTTGGAAGAAAAGCCTTTGATGAACTGCCTATAATAATTGGCGAAACCAATAAACCTCTGGATAGCCTTAGTGCTGGTGGGGAGAGGCCAATCTTGGATTGCAGAAACCTTTGCTGGATCCATCTTGAAGCCTTGTTGGGAAATAATGTACCCCAGGAAGGGGATAGAAGAAACTTCAAAGGAGCACTTTTCAAGCTTGGCGAAAAGATTATTCTTCCTCAATCGAGATAAGACTTCCCGCACCTGGAGCCGATGTTCGAAGAGGTTAGAAGAAAAGATGAGAATATCGTCCAAGTAAACGACAACACTAAGACCCAACAAGTCCCTGAAGATGTCATTGACTAGCTCTTGAAAGACCGCAGGGGCGTTACAGAGTCCAAACGGCATCACGAGGTACTCGTAGTGCCCATCGCGAGTATTAAATGCAGTCTTCCATTCATCCCCTTCTCTGATCCGGATGAGATTGTAGGCCCCACGAAGATCTAGCTTGGTGAAAATGCTGGCACCCTTCAGCTGATCAAACAACTCTGATATAAGGGGTAGAGGGTAGCGGTTCTTTATAGTGATCTTGTTCAAACCGCGGTAGTCGATGCAGGGTCGTAGACTGCCATCTTTCTTTTCAACAAAGAAGAACCCTGCACCAGCAGGAGAGGAAGAAGGACAAATAAAGCCTCGTAGGAGATTTTCCTGGATGTACTCTTTCATCGCTGCAGTTTCGGATGGAGAGAGCGGATAAGTACGTCCTCGAGGGGGCATGGTGCCAGGAAGGAGGTCGATAGGGCAGTCATAGGACCGATCAGGAGGAAGTGTCTTAGCAGATTTCTTATTGAAGACATCAGTGAAGTCTTGGTAAGCAGGAGGGATGAAAGGATTAGGAACCACAGATGAAATTTTGACAAGAGGCTGAGCCGGAAGACAGTTTTGTTGACAAAAGGAGCTCCAGCGACAGATTTGAGTTGCGGACCAGTCAATGACCGGGTTATGAATACGCAACCAGGGGAGTCCTAGGACAACTGGAGTAGACGGGCAGTCGATCAACAGAAACGAAAGTCTCTCCGAGTGCAGGGTGCCCACTTTGAAGGATAATTCTTGAGAGGATTTGAAAATGAAAGCAGAAGAGAGTGGTTGATCATCTAAGGCTAGGACTCGGAGTGGTACAGCCAGGGTTTGTAGAGGAATGGAATGACATTCCGCAAAGACTTTATCCAGGAAATTCCCAGCTGCGCCGGAATCAAGAAAGGCGTGGGTAGAAATGATCTTGGAAGCAAGCTGGATCTGTACCGGAAGAAGAAAACGATGAGCAGAAGATTGGGGAAAATGATCAATTCCGCCCAGGTAAGTTTCCCCAAACTTACCTAGGCGTTGGCGTTTCCCGATTTCACAGGGCACTCATGGGCGAAGTGGGATTTGCCTCCGCAATATAAGCAAAGTCCTGCAGCCCTTCTCCGTAACTTTTCCTGTTCGGAAAGACGAGCACGTCCAATCTGCATTGGCTCTTCAGTGGGAACAGGAGAAGAGACAAGAGTCGAAGAAGAGGATGCAGCAGAGCTAGGAAGAAATGGCCTCTGGAAGCGAGGAGCCAAAGGAGGTTGGACCTTCTTCACTCGTTCTTTAATAGCTTGGTGTTCCCTTTGTCGGGTATCCCCCTTGACTGCCAGGGCAATAAGATCTTCCCAGCGTGTAGGCATCTCACGGAAAACCAGATCGTCCTTAATGCGCATAGACAGCCCATTATAGAAAGCGGCATGGTAACTGTCGTTATTCCAGCTGGTTTCAGCGACCAATGTGCGAAAATTCAATCGCATACTCAGGTACAGAACGTGTTCCCTGACGAATCTGGAATAGACGTGAAGAAGCGGACGCTGCTCGGCCAGGAGCATCAAACACAGTGCGTAGTTTTTGGATAAAGGCCTTGGAGTCATCGATTAAGAGATCCTCCTTCTCCCATAGCGGTGATGCCCATTCCAACGCTTTACCTGTCAGGCGAGTAATGATGTACCCCACCTTTGCACGTTCAGAGACATATTGATGGGGAAGCAAAGTAAACTGGATCTCGCACTGGTTTATGAATCCTCTACAGGCCTCAGAGTCACCGCTGAAGAGTGGTGGGGCCGGAATGCGAGGTTCGGAGACATGAATCGGTGCCACAGGAATCATAGCCGAGGCGTCAGCAGGAGCCTGGATCGTGGGTGAGAGAGCCGACAATTTGTCCAAAATAGCTTCAAGAGCTTGACCAAAGTGGGTCTGCTGGGCTTCGTAGGCCTCCATGCGAGAGGCAATTCCTCGGAAAGCTCTCCCGAAGTCAGGCTGAGCAGAGGCCTCCTCAGACGGGTCCATGGCCCAAATATACTGTAAGGGCCCGAAGGCGCAGTTGGAGTGTGGACCAAGGAGGAGGCAGGTAGCAAGCCGATATCGAGGTACAAAGGTTTGAGACGAGAGAATAGTCGAAGTCCAGGCAAAAGTTCAGTTCAGGCAGCGAAGAATCAATCCAAAAAGACAGGCAGAAGTCGGTACACAAGAAGTCAGTAGCAATAATCACACCCAGGAATACACAAAGTAAGAACTATATTTGGGCAATGACAGCAATGTCCAGATGCTTAATATAGGCCGGGTTTTGGCGCCAATTGGGTGCAATGGCGTCAAGACGCTGGTTCCGGCGTCCTGACGTTTTGACGCCGATGCACGTTCTGACGCCGGCGAGCATTCCGTCGCTGGCGACCAATCGGCAGACGGGAGGACGCGGGCGTCATAGTGCAGCGACCAGCAGGATCCAGATGGTGAGGCCAGGAGTCCATTTTGGACGCCGTCGCCATCTTGGATGCCGTCGCCATCTTGGAAACCTTCCATTTCCATTACAGAATGGTCACTGGAGCTGCAAACCCTAGAGGGTCATACAAATTATTTACTGTAGAAAGTACTTCTCTGCGTGTGAAGGGTTTCTCATCCTTTTCACTTGAAATGTAAATGTGTCAGATTTCAAGTCCCAGTTTAGACCAAGGCTGCGTTGCACAGGTAAGATGTCTGTTTCCCGAATCTAAGTTTTTTAAGTCACTAGCGTGATCTTTTGATGGGAAGGCTTTCATTACCTGTATGCTGTTGGAGGCAATTTCCTGAAGTCTGAGGTTGGAGCAGGCCAGCATGTCTTGTGTTCTTAAGTAAACTGATTGCTTCCTCAGATGTGTCCTCAGATGGTGATTATTTAAAAGTCTCTCTCTATAAATTGTCTGACATCTTTGCCATAGTCTACTTCTCCTTCCTGGGCTGACCGTCTGAGCCCATATATTGCCACTGCAGGGGAAGGACTGTTTCCAAACGCATGAACTTTCATGCGGTACTCCAAGGTACCTTTGGCTGGGTCACTGTCTTTGAACCAGAAGAATCTCAAGAAGTTCCTATGGTCTTCTCTCACAAGAAAGCTATGGAACATTTGCTGGATGTCTGCTATGAAAGCACTAGAGTCTCTACGAAAGCGTATGAGTACTCCCAAGAGTTTGTTGCTGAGGTATGGACCTGTTAAAAGTACATAATTTAGGGAGACTCTGTTATATTTGGAACTGGAATCAAGCACGACTGTGATCTGACCTGGTTTCTTTGGGTGATATACTCCGAAGATTGAATTGATAAGAAGAAAAAAGTACCCCACTTGCTTCAAACTCACTCAGCAGTTTCAAGTTAAATTCCAGCTACCTATTAAATATAATCTATATTGCGTGCAAAATTACTGATTACTTTGTGGTAATCGTATGAATTAAGAAAAAAGTGCTTGTGCTATAATTTAACCGGTTACCAATTAATTTGAACTTAATTTAATTAATTAAATAAATTTACAAATATAATACAGTCTATTCTATTGTATATAGTAGGGTTTAAAAATGTAATAATATGACCTTAGCTACAATCAATTCTATTTCACACTAATTTATATCCTTTTGCAAAAAGGTGTGTTAATATAGAAGTTACTATTAAACCCCCTCCAGTCAATTTAAATTACATTACTTTTAAAGTGCTTTAGTGCTTAGATAATTAATAATGAAGGGTAATTATCATAAATTCATTCAAACATAATAATTAATTAATAAAATTTAAAGTGCTTAACAGTGCTTTGCAATAAATTATAATTAAGGTAATTGATTAAACAGAGATCGCAATAAATAGAATAAATATTAAAAAACACACAATGCTTAGGTTCAGGAATTGAGTCAGAAATGGAAAAGAAGAGGAGGTGGAGTTGTCCCAAATCTGCTACCTAGGTTTTTTCTATCCCTGGGACACCACAAAGGCAAAGAAGGCAGAGTACCCGGGACTGTGGTCTCGATTGTTAATCTAAGTCCTAGACTTGAAAAGAGCTATATAAGCCTAAAAAACCACAAATCCACGGGCTCTTGTGAGCTTTAGTATCAGAGAGAAAAGTAAAGCAATGAGCACTGGTTGAGGTTTAAATCCTCCCCACCCCTTCTATTCCGTCGAAAACCCAATAGACTTCTAGTAATTTTAAAAGATAAAGTTAAAAGGACTCAAAACGCAGACGCGCGTTTCGCAATAATGGCTTTGTCAAGGCGTAATAAGAAAAGCTCCCCTGCCGTCGGGTTTAAATCACTTCAGTGTAGTGCGTCATCCTGAGGAGTTATCGCGAGACTTCATTCCACCCGTACTGGCCCATGTATCCACCGCAAGTCCTAGCTTGTACGCGTTGTCATGGTTACCACATAGCTTTACGCTGTCATTTGACAGGGGGAATCTGTGAAGACGCAACTCCCCTCTGACACTTCTCTAACATAAATCTTATTTCTGCGGTCATGATTCTTGAACGGTTGGGGAACTTTCAACTTGAAATTGACCAATTAATTTAACCTTTAACAGATTCTACTCCTTACTGTATGTATATATTAATTTATTTAAACCCCTATTTATTTATTAATTATTTATTAAAATATGAATTTAAAATACAATAACATCATCTATTGGGAGTTTATCTGTGAATTAATCATGTTTCTTTATAAAAAAGATGGCTAAATGAATTGATCAAGTTTCTTTTCTATATTTAAATAAATAAGGTGAATAAACTATTATAATTTTAAATAAAAGATGTAAACAGGCTATTCTCATTTATTCCCTTGGGGGACACTGTATCCATTCTAAAGATCCAATAGCTCTATCGTTTCAACAGGGCTTGTACCAGGTTTCCTCTACGTAATCAGTAATTTTGCACGCAATATAGATTATATTTAATAGGTAGCTGGAATTTAACTTGAGAATGCTGAGCGAGTTTGAAGCAAGTGGGGTACTTTTTTCTTCTTATTAATTCAATAGTTCTAACTGACTAAGGTCAGACCTCTGCTTCTACCGCAGGATAAATAAACTTGATAAGGGATCACCTTTTTGTTTGATAATCCAAAGATTGGCAAATACCAGCATTCTTCTTTCTTTTTAATAATGGGAGCTACTTCTGCATGTCCATTCTCAAATATCTTTCGCATGAATGTAAAGAAGTGCTCTCTCATCTCTGGTTTCTTTTGGAGAGTGCTTCTGAAAGAAGTGAAACATTTGAGTGCCTCTTCCCTATTATTAGGAAGAGAATGTCTTTGTGGTCTGAAGGGAAGTGGAGCTACCCAGCTGTTGGCATTGTCTTTACACATACCTTGCTCCATAATCTCTAGGAAGGTTTTGTCTTCAATGAAGAGAGCCATTTGGTTGTCGTCTTTCGATCTCTGGAAGACAGTGCAGCCTAAATGATCCTCATCCTCACTGCAGGGGTAGCTGTTACAACAAGGGTTTCCTAAGAAGTTGGGTAGCTGAGTTTCTCTGACCACTTGATAACCTGCTGCTTTTCTCCCTGCTGTCTCAATAACTCCTGCACAAGTTTTGAGGGGGTATGGGGTGCTTGGGCCCTTGATATTGAATACATCAAGGAAGGTTGAACAGGCTAGAGATCTGTTGCTCTGATCATCCATAACTGCATAAAGCTTAATGGCTTTATCCCTTTGGCCTGTTGGATACACTCTGACTAAGCAAATCTTGGAGCAGGATCTGCCACCTATGGCTCCTTTGCAGATTTCTGTACATTGGGAAGGGATCTCTGGTATGGTTGTAGCAGTGTCACCTTCCTCCCCACCATGCTCGCTAACAGCCTTGGTGTAAGATACAGTCGGTGGAGCTGGCCCAGGTTGTAAAGCTGTGTTGTGTGCTGTCACATTCTGTGCATTTTACACTGGCCTTACAGTCCTTGGCAAGATGATATGTAGATGAGCAGCACTTGTAGCAAATGTTTTCCTTTAAAATGGCCTTGCGGTCCACTATGGGCTTTTCTCTGAAGTTATGCATTTCAGAAGGGGGTGCGGCTTCCGGTGTAGGGGACACTGCTTAGTAGGGTCTTTGATCTATGTCTCCTCGTGGGAGATGTCAGCTGACCTGTAAGAAGAAGCTGGAGAGAAAACATTAGTTTTGTGTACTGCTACTGCTGTTTTGAGTATTAGGTACTAAAGGGGTGGCATGTGGCAGAGTGAGATTAAAAGTGGGGTCATTTCTCATCTTGGCTTGTTGGTATACAAAGTCCATGAATTCGGTGAAGGGAGGAGATGGGACACTTCTGTGAATTTTGACCCATGTGCTATCCACCTCTCTTGTAAGTGGTAGGGCAACTTTTGCACTATGGGGTTAACACCTCTGGCTGTGTCAAACAATACAAGCCCCAGTAAGTCCCTTTCGGCTTTGGTTACCTGTATTTCCATTAACAGGTCACTTCTCTAAGTTTTTGGTAACTTTTATTAGATATTTTAGGGAAGTCATCAATTCTTTTGAAAAGTGCAATTTCTCTGGGTGGTTTATGTTGATCACCCTGATCCTTTTGGCGTGCTCTGCGGACCCAGTACCTAGGTATTTGATTAGATCTATTTCTTCGCTGTATGAAAGGTTTAAGTGTTTCAAAAGGAGGATCGCCAGGCTCTGAAGCCTTCTGGGCGGTTGTTAAAGGAACAGTAACATCAAAAAATGAAAGTGTTTAAAAGTAATGAAAATATCATGTAGTGTTGCCCTGCACTGGTAAAATGGATCTGTTTACTTCAGAAACACTAATTTAGTTCATAAAAACAAGCTTGTGTGGTTGCGTGTAATAATGAGAAGGTGTTGTATAATCATACCTGTTATCCTTTAGGTTATCCTTTAGGCTGGTTTGTGACATACCGCTTTAATATAGAGGAGGAAGCTGGTGCTGGTTCAATTCTAGGCTTGGTAACGGTGCTGTATGCAGGATCACTTTGTTCAGCGTTGTCACTTTGATGCCATCATGTCGCTGGTTTGTGGAGGTGTATAGCATCCTAGGTTCAGCCTGTCAGTAGGAAGTTGCTCTAATTCTTGCGATGCAGGTGGGTCTGTACCCTGCTTGGAGTGCTGGTGTACGTATTCTGAGGTGCGCTGCAGTGGGTCTTGGGCCTCAGTCTCCAGATCGGGTTCCCTGCCGTGTCTTTCACTATTAGGGTATATAATCGTCTCTAAAGCTTCCGCTTCTGCTATGGCTGCTGCAGCTTCCCTCTCTATGCTGAGCATTTCTAGAAATTCTTTTAGGTGTGCGCTCTTTATCCTTGCCTTAGCTTCAATTCGTTCTCTACTTTCCTTTCTGCTTCTGAGCGTGCTCTCTCTGCTTCTAAGAGTGCTCTCTCTGCTTCTAAGAGTGCTCTCTTTACCTCTGTTTCTGCTTCTAGACTTTCTCACTCCATTTTTGCCTCCATTTCCCTCTTTGCAAAGGCGGCACGTGCCTTTGCTGCTTCTGCTTTTGCGCGGGCAATGGCGGCAGCATTAGTAACAGATGAGAGTTGAGAGGAGCCCGAAACTTGCGATCTTGTTATTAATGAAGATGTCTTTTTCTGTGACATTATGCAACACTGGGCAAGCCTTTGCCTGCTTTAGCTGTTGTGGCTTCTCTGTGCTGCAATGAATTGATGGCAATGGCTGTGTCTGAATCACTGTCCTTGATTCTTGCCTGTGCTTGCACTGTGACTTTGCTGTGCCTGCTGTACAGCTGTTATTTCAATGTGCATGCAGTAAACTACAGATCCACCCATTTGTTAGCCATTGTTTTACTGTTCTGTCCTCACTACGTGTTACCCTGGGGTAGTGTGTAGCTTGACATGCAGCTAAACTCCATCTTTCATCAGTTCACTGACACAGGTAATTGAGCTTCAGTTTTATTAACAAAGGGCAAGGTATAAAACTTGGGAAGATAGAAAATGACAGTGCTTGGTAAGGCTGTACGATATAGCATAACATAAAAATACATAAACACTGTGTAGCATATGTTAAACTAACGGGGTGATAGACATCTGTATAATATATAAAGCCTAGATACCTGTGCAGGAACTGAATTAGCAGTGCATACCTCCCAACATTTTGGAAATAAAAGAGGGACAAAAAAGTTGGCGAGTGTGGCACGGCGAAAATTGTTTTGACCATTGTTTTGACCACGCCTGTGTAGCCACACCCACTAATTGCAATGTTCATTTTACAAAATTTGGCAGGTTATGAAAGTTTGAACTTATTTTCAGTTATTACAGTTTTGCTAATGAAGGTGAATTTCCCTTTAAAATGTGAGTCTAACTTTTCCCAAGGGACCTGTTATCTTATCTTGTTACAATTACTTATTTGCTTATCTCAAAATTGTTACAAAGTATCTTATCTGGACCTCCTGGCAGTTCTGGGCCAAAAGCCAATTAAGTTAGAAACTTTGTTTCTTTTTCTGGCTGTTCAGTGCAGAGAAAAATTTGCAGTACAAACTAGAGACTGCTGGTTCAGCTGTCAAAAAGAGGGACTGTCCCTCTAAAAACAGGCCAGTTGGGAGGTATGCTGGCAGTGCCATGAGGTAGCTGCATATAAACAGATATAAACTTGCATAGAAATGTACAAAACAGGTATTTAATCATCTGCCTTTATAGATCAGGCTTGAGATAGAGTAATACCTACCAACGATGCTACCACGAGGCTGGATGGGGTAGGATTGCTATGGATAGTGAGGTGCTAGCTGTGTACACTATGAAGATGGCAGCTAGAGTGATCATTTCCTGGTATTACACAGGGTCACATGGGGAGGGTATGGTGGCCTAAGAAGAACATTTCTATAACAGTGCACAAACCATACAAATAAATGACAAGGGGATGCAATACAAACAATAAAACATTTACCTGTCAATCAAAATTTGACCCAGACCTCCACATGAAGAGTGACAGGTTGTGGAGAGTGAGACACTGAAGAGTAACTTGATTATTTCTTATTTTATTGATACAGCAGTTTGAATTGATTGTATTTAGAAAGAGCCTTATTTCAGTGAGATGAAGCTTATATTACATTTTCATTTTTGCGGTAGTTCCCCTTTTAAAACAACTCATCATGTTTATATTGAAAAAAAAAATAAAGCCTTGAAACAAAAGAAAACCATCGCTATAGTTGAACATGGAGATTCACTGTGCTTCCGTAAAAGCTGGGTGACGTGACTTTGATAGTGACAACCTGAAATCAGACATTTTTGAGACAAAACACTGGAGTGTTCTGAAGTATCCAGCAATGTGTCAAATCTAAATCACATTAAATTCTGTAAAGAGATAGAGAACAATGCATTTGAGAGAAGTTATTCAAATCTTAGAGAGCTGAAGCAGCTTGCAAAAGCAAAAATGGTGGTCCAAACTCTCAGTAGAGAGATGTTTAAAGGCTAATTTATTGGTTTTTTTTTCAAATTGTTTGCTACTAAATAGGTAAGGTATATATTCTAGAATGCCCCAGGCCTGGTATTTTTTATTTAAAGAAAGCTTTTTAACAAAAACAAGCTATTTTTGAATTTATATAGCACAGACAACAAACATTAAAGTTAATTCAAGGGTCAAACCAGTAGATCCTAAAAAGTCCAAGCAAGTGTTGAAATATAATACAAAAGCGGTGACACAAGTGAATTCAAGGTCAGCAGGTAGTATACCAAAGAAAGTCTGATTGTTACATTGTTTGCAAGAAGGCCTTAAATAGTAGCTTTGTGTCAAGTTTGCACCATGGTGCATGTAGCACTGCATTGTGTTGTACACAGTGCCCTGTTACGACGTGTGCAATGTTAATACAGACTAGCAACATCACGAAGCACACACTTCCTCATCACTCTGGCGTGCTGAAGGAGCGGAGTCTGACAGCAGATTTTACTTCTTCATAAAAGGCTTTAAATAACGGCTTTGTGTCAAGTTTGCATCATAACGCACATAACAATGTACATGTCAGAAGATGTGGTGCTGCATCACTAAGACACCATGGCACAGGAGCAGAGCCTGACTAGTGATGGGCGAATTTATTTGGCAGGCACAAATTTGCGGCGAATTTGCCTGTTTCGACGCCGGTGAATAAATTTGCGAATTTGCAGCATCAAACACAGGATTATCTTGAAATAATTTGGCAATTGTAATTTGTGAAAGAGAGGATTAAGCTGACAGAGAATCTTGACTGGACCAATAAAGCATTGAACAAGTTTTTTAGATGGACAGGTCAGTTTTAAGTTCTGAGTGAAAAGCTAAACCTTATCCCCTCCTGGGTCTAGATTTTCTCTTGCTTAAAGTTAGTTTGAGCTTTTAATACGTTTTGGTGTACACAGTTTCCAAATGTATCCTTAAAAAGTAAGCTGCAGGTAACAACACCTCTTTAGGAAAACAATGAATCATGGTTGCATTGAAACCGAAATTGGAAAAGAATGGAGTCTGCTATACACTGTAAAAGTATGCATGGAATTATTATTTGCATACTCTGCTATTCAATAATTTTGAAGAAAGCAGGAAAAACATCTTAAAAATTTTTTGCTATATCTGATTTGTCCTTTCAGTTTACCTGTTGATTTGTAGCTGGTAGCCAAAAGAAAAGGACAGCTGTACCTGTAGACCCTCACAAAAAGCGCTCCCTAATTTCAAAGTAACTTGAACCCATGATCATAGATAATATTCCTTGGAAAAGAATGCAAGGGTACCATTTCTTTGATGAAAACATTCACATTTTCTTTAGCTGCTGGGATGGTTGGCAGAGTAAAAATGAGCCCACTTCGTAAGATGATCCACCACTACAAATATAACAGAATGTTCCTCAGAAAGTGGCAAATTGGCGATCTGGATAGGTAAGGATGAACATGCCCAAAGGGTTTTAGTGGTAAGATACAATCACAGACCTCTTAGAAATGAACAAAATTTTAATAGTCACTACCCATCTCAGGCCACCAGAAATACCACAGAGCCAGATCCAGGGTCTTTAGAAGATCAGAATCAGAGGTGAATCATGAATTACCTTTATCGCTTTGACTCTCAGAGGTGGAGGGCCAAAAAGGCTTTAAGGAAATAAAAAACTGTCTCAAACACAAAATTAAACATCCTTTGGTAAAGCACCAGCATTGTATTGTTCCATGATCTTTCTGTAAAAGAGAAGTTTGTAATAATAGGAAACTATATTAGATGGGAGAATTGTTTCAGGTATCGGTTGAAGAGCCCTCAGAGGAGAATACTTGTAATAAAGCATTTGCTTGATTTTTCTTTGATCCTGTGCGATAGGTCATATAATTGAAATAGAGAGAAGAGTAACGCCCAGTGAGCTTGTCAAGGCATAAGTCTTTTAGCAGTACACAAATACTCTAGGTTTTTATTATCTGTATAGGATGGATTGCACCTTCCAGGAAATTCAGCTCTTAAAGGAACAGGAACACTAAAAAAATGTATGTAAAATCCCTTCTACCCACTTCCAATAACACATCTGGCCTTGACAGGGTTAACAATCTTTAATGACATAAAATCCCTCTTCTGGTTGTACTGCTCTGTCTGAAAAAGGCGATAGGACGACAAGCACTTGAACCAGCTCTTACATGTGCGCTACTGTCTCCTGAAAGCCGGCTATTTCTCTGCAAGCGGTGCAGGAGTGAGCACTTCGCACTGACTTTTGTTGGGGCTTTCTACAGTCCTTGGAAGATTTATGGCTGATCTGGCTGCTGCCTTTACTGCTGGAAACAGTAAATCATGGCTGAGCAAATAAAACTACCCACATATAAAATTAGCATTAGTTCTCCCCATTACAAGTCCATGCAGGATTTCCTATGATTAACCATGTCAAGTGCCACATCATAGCTCTGCCCCTGATGTCATGACCCACCCCCATTACGTCGAGGCTCTGCATCCCCTGCCCGGAGTTCCACGGGACAGAAAGTGGCATGAGAGTTAGCTCAGTTGCAAACTATGATGCTATGGTTAGACAGTTTAAGTTGTTCCACAACTTTACCACTGAGATAGTAAGCTCTGCTAGACACATACATCTTTTCTGCTATGTCTCTTAGCATATATCGCTTATTCTTTGTTTAAAGAAAAACTCAAAATGTTGTTTAAAACATCTGCTGTCCCTGCTAGTCTACAGGCCACACTGTCAGGAATGTCGCCCGGAGCTCCTGGGTAGCGGCACATGGGTAGCGGAGCCGGTGCAATGACGTCAGTGCGACTACGTTGGTGCGGATGCCGATGAATTGCCATCGACGTGGTGACGTCACCAATGGCGCCAAATTTGTAAATAAAAGGGCGCCCTGGCCACCTAGACGCTGCCCAATTATAGGATCAGTTATATAGTGTTCCTGGGTGCTTTATTGTTGTTTATCCTGGACTTTGACCCCTGCCTGGACTTTTGATTCTGTGCCATTCTGCCTACCATTCAACCTTTGCCTGGACTTCGACCTTGAATCTGCATTAACCCATGTCTGTACCTTGAACCTGAACTTTGACCCTAAAGGCTTCCTCCTTGGTCCTGACTCCCCCGCTGGGAGCCGATAGGTCCCCTGACACGCACAAATCCAAGTACAGTAAGTGCTTATAAAAAAGCCTTGGCACTTGGTAATCACAGAGTCCACCATATCACCATATATGTTTAATAGACTTAGAGCAGCATATCTACTTAGGGCACTAATGATTTGAATCAGAGTTAAATATCAAAACTTTTAGTAATATCAAGTTAAAATTTCTGATAGCAACTCTGGCTTTCTGTAAAACTTCAGACCTGTGCAACACATTTTCTATCTTTTTGAAGCTCCTTCAAACTCCAAACTTTTCTTATCGTCTTTCTTAAGGCATACAGTTTAGATCAATAATCCTGTACAGGAGCACAGGCTTACAGTGGCATCTACAGGTGGAAGTGTGCATGCATGATTGAACAGAGAATGTCCAGGGTATATAGGCAGGGTTGCTGTGAAGACAATAAGGCTGCCTAGTCATATGCCTTCCTTGCCATGCCCCTGACCCCCCCCCCATTCTGCTCTTTTCTACCCAAGTTTCATTCCATTTGTGAGAAGCTCCACTCCTTTTACAGTAGTCCAGGACCCTGACAAGATACCTGTATATTTCCTAACACTACCCTTTTAATAGCCCTTCTTTATAAGTGAACAACTACCCAATTCCGTGTTACAAGTATACGTTCATCATTGGTGATGAAAGTATCGTCAAGGTTTAATCAGTCATGGAGAATGCAATTAATATACAGAAGTTGGTAATAGCTCTGTACAGATCTGTACAGGTATGGGATCCGTTATCCAGAAAGTTCTGAATTACGGAATGCATATCTCCCATAGACTCCTTTATAATCAAATAATCCAAATGTTAAAAAAGGATTCCCTTAAAAAAGTAGCTTATCCAAACTAAGATATAGTTAATCCTTTTTGGAAGCAATATTGGTTTATTTAATGATTTTTTAGTAGAATTAAGGTACGAAGATCCAAATTACGGAAAGATCTGTTGTCCGGAAAACCCCAAGTCTCGAGCATTCTGGATAACACTTTACTATATGGTTAACGTCTTTTTATTATGCAGGGCACTAGAATGGTAGAATAGCACTAGCACTAGAGTGGTACATCACTCTTACATGCTTTTTTGCACACAATCAACAATGCAGAAAATAAATCTGCCCTATAGCCATGGTGCTCACATGTGTTGCCACCCTTGAAAGAACGGAAGTTTTGGATGTTATGATGATCTTGTTTATACTCCTCTTTAATTCAGTCTCTATGTTCATAAAGAAGTTAATTGTTTATTGCTTATGTCATAGAGCATGGATTGCCTTCAAGATGGCCCCCCAACAGAGGGCCAGATGGTGGAACTAAGATGGACAGATGGAAATACATACAAAGCAAGGTTCATCTCTGCTAATGTCAGCCATGTTTATCAGGTGAGAATCATGCATGTAATCTAGGTATGGAAAACAGAGACCAGCATTTTCAGACCATAACAATATTGACATTATTAAAGGCATTTTAAATCATAAAGTATAAAATATTGCATAATAAAAACAATACAACCCTAAGCTTTTTTTTCAATATACATTATGAATTGCATTGATTTTATAGTTATTTCTAATTGCTATTGAAAACATTATCTGCTATTAAATGCACTGCCAGTTCTGAATATATTTGCAATTGAAATAATGTAGCAGTAGACTCTGCTCCAGCCAAGACTGCTATTTTCACAGTGCCTTGATGTTCTTTGTGTAAAGGAACACTAAATCCTGCTGCACTGCACTGCTCAGCCACACTTACTTGGTTGATTCTCTTGCATCTGCAGTTACCTTTTTGCTCATTTGAATTCTCGCTGATTAATTGGTTTCCATGTGTAATTATGTTCTTTTCTCAACTTCTATAGAGCACTAGGGAGAGCAGTGGGACAACTTTATAGTTGGGTTTAGTGTCCAAGTTAACGTTTATTAGTAAATGCTCTATAAGGATATAAATATATTGTTATTGCTACTTTTTAATATTTTCATATTCCAATCTCTTATTCAAATCAGTGTATGGTTGCTTGAGTAATTTGGACACTAGCATCCAGTTTGCTAAAATTGCAAACCGATGAGCTCCTGAATAAAAAACTAAAAATGCACAAAACACAAACTGTGCACACAATTTTTGTATTGGTAAATATACCAATCTTGTAGCAATACCAGTACACTCATTATTATCAGACACTATACCAAAAATGAGCCAAATTTACTGGGTGGGCAGTGAGTTTGGCATCAGTATATGCAGATAATCAATAAAATGTACAAAGCATCTTTCCAATCAAATGAAACTGGTGCATATTTTGACAATATTGCATAATGTGACTTTTCAGGAGATTTTTCACCTGTGGTAGCAACTCGTATGTCATTACCTAGACACAAAGATCAGTTAGATAAGAGATAAGAAGAGAGCCAGGGTGCTGCCTGATTACAGATTCCAAGTGACCACATAAATTAAAAGGGATACTGTCATGGGGGGAAATTTTTTTTTTTTCAAAAAGCATCAGTTAATAGTGCTGCTCCAGCAGAATTTTGCACTGAAATCCGTTTCTCAAAAGAGCAAATAGATTTTTTAAATTTAATTTTGAAATCTGACATGGGGCTAGACATATTGTCAGTTTCCCAACTGCCTCAAGTCATGTGACTTGTGCTCTGATAAACTTCAGTCACTATGTACTGCAAGTTGGAGTGATATCACCCCCTCCCTAACACAAGATAACAACTGCCTGGTAGATCTAATAACAGCACTTAATAGTAAAATCCAGGTCCCACTGCGACACATTCAGTTATATTCAGCAGGAGAAACAACAGCATGCCAGAAAGCAGTGCTGGCTCTTTCTGAAAGCACATGTCCAGACAAAATGACCTGAGATGGCTGCCTAGACACTAATATTAAAAAAATAGACTTGCTGGTTCAGGAATGACATTTTATATTGTAGAGTGAATTATTTGCAGTGTAAATGATAATCATCATGACAGAATCCCTTTAAAGGAGTAGCAAACCCCCAAACTAATGAAAACCCCTACCCTCCATAGTTCACCCTCCCTGTCCCCCACCTCACAGTTGTTAATACCTGTTAATGCCTCTAAGTCTTTAATTACCCCTCAATGCAGAGTCAGCACAGTGGAGCTCACGGGTACCATCTTCCGGTAATCTTCTGGTCCCTTCGGCAATTTCCTTGGCTTTCAGCACATGCTGAAAAGCTTGTTCGGGACGAGAATATCGCTACAACTGTGCATGCACCAATATGCTGCTTACTTACTGAAGACTTTCGAAGCAGTGAAGATGTGAGCTCTGCTTTGCTGACTCTACTTTGAGGGTTTATTAAAGACTTAGGGGCATTTACAGGTATTAACACCTGTGAGGGGGGGCAGGGAGGGGTGAACTATGGAGGGTAGGGGGTAGGGGTTTTCATTAGCTTTGCAGTTTGCTTCTCCTTTAAGGAGGGATTGGTCAACCATATCAAATGCATATGATATTCAGAAGTTATACTACCTAGCTTAATACTACTACTTAATACTAATAGTATTATATACTCTGGCCACATAGATACAATATAGACCATTTATTTCTGTATCATACTTGGCTATGGGCACACAGGCTGTTGTCAGTGGCTGTTGTTAACCTGCATATTTTTGCAGGCTGAACAAAGCAGATCTGCTCAGTGCCCCTGCTCTATTGATTTGAATTTGATCAGCCTGTGTACAGTCACACACTGACTGCAGATAGGCTGATCGAATTTATTCAATCTAATCCCATTCTACATGTTTCCAAGCTGGACAACCTTAAATCCTTTAAATCGAGCAACCCACGTAAAGCCAAAGGTCCCGACGGAGTTGATCCAAACGCTCTTCAAATTTGTGCATATTTTCTAGCGGAAACCTAGAGAGACATCTACTATACTTCCCTTAAAGGACAAGGAAAGGCAAAAAAATAAAATCCCATTTTTACTTTCTTTAATGAAAAAGAAACCTATCTCCAATTTACTTTAATCAAAAAATGTATACCGTTTTTATAAGAAACCTGACTGTATGCAGTGAAATTCTCCCTTCATTTACTGCTGTGGATTGGAATTGTCAGACGGTCCCTAACTGCTCTGCAGGGAAACAATCATACTTATGAACAGCAGGGGGAGCCCCCACCTTACTTACCAGCCATGCAGAATTCAAGCAGCTTTGTTTATGACAATCCCTAAGCAGCCCAGACCACACTGCGCATGTGCAGGGTCAGGGTCAGGCAAAGATCTTTAACAAAGTTACAAGATGACAGCCCCCTGTGGCCAACTTTGAAAGCATAAATCATTTATTTGATTAGGCTTTGTGGTGCAGTAAGTTCATGCTTATGTTTAGTATACGAAATACAACATTTCTAGCCTTATTCTATTTTAGACTTTCCTTGTCCTTTAAGCAAACCTTAGTACCACATTGTTTGAAAACCTCTATGATCATACCTGTACCAAAGAAGCTTAAATTCAAGAGCCTTGAAGACTATAGACCCATTGCATTAACACCAGTTGCAATGAAGTGTTTCAAAAAAATGGTACTCAAATGCATCAATTCCATCATTCCAATTTGTGTATCGTATAAACAGATCTACAGAAGATGTACTTGCCTTAACACTGCACTCTGCTCTACTTCAGAAAAACCCAACACCTACATACGTATGCTGTTCCTAGACTACAGTTCTGCTTTCAATAACATAAATCCACACAAACTCATTAACAACTCTGACCCAGCACCTCTGTATCTGGATTCTTGATTTTCTTAGAAACAGACCACAGATGGGAACTGCATTTATACTACAATCTCTGCCAGTAAAGGCACACCACAGGGATGTTGCCTTAGCCCCAACCTGTTTTACCTGTATACTTCTGACTGTACATCTCCAGAAGATGACTGCAAAGTCTACAAGTTTGCAGAAGACACAACAGTGCTTGTCCTCATCCACAACAATGATGAAACAGAATACAGACAACTAGTGTGTGACATTATTATATACAGTGAAGAACATAACCTAGTCCTCAATGCAGAAAAAACGGACTTCAGAAACAACTACAAATTGAATATGTAAAAATTGAGCAGGTTGAAAGCATCAATTTTCTAGACCTAGGTATTGCAAAGTATTTTAAGGGGGACTAAAGTCTAAAATAGAATAATACTAGAAATGCTGTATTTTGTATACTAAACATAAACATGAACTTACTGCACCACAAGCCTAATTAAACAAATGATTTATGTTTTCAAAGTTGGCCACAGGGGGCTGTCATCTTGTAACATTTTTGCAAGAACAAGACTATGCACATGCTCAGTGTGATCTGGGCTTCAGTTGTGAGGTTAAGCCTAGGGATCGTCATAAGTTATCAAAACAGCACAAGTCAAATAATCAGAATATGCAGACTGCACTGGGTCTGCTTTAAAGGTGAAAAATGACACTTTACACTTCAATATTGGAAAAAAGGTGACAGAAAATGGAAAGTAATTGGAGAAAGTCGTTATTTCTGGTGATCTATCTGAAAAAAAAAAAAACTAGTTGTTTAAAGGTGAACAACACCTTGTAAAGAAAAAAATAAAATCCAATTTTTTCTTTTTCTTTAATTCCAGCAGATTTATCAAAGGTTGAGGTGAATTTTCGAATGAAAAAAATTCAAATTTCAAGCTATTTTTTTTGTACTTCGACTAGGGAATAGTCCAAATTCAATTTGAATTTGAAAAAAATTTGAAAATGTGAATATTGAAATTTATCATGTACTGTCTCTTTAAAAATTCAAATTCGACCATTCGCCATCTAAAACCTGCCTAATTGCTGTTTTAGCCTATGGGGGACCTCCTAGAACCCATTTGGAGTCAATTGGTGGACTTTGAAAAATCAAAGTTTTTTGGGGGGAAAAACTCTGAATCGAATTTGATCGAATGTGTTATTCCTTAGATTCGTACAATTCAAATTAGACCAAATATGGACCTATTCGATTGAAAACTGCCTAAAAAAAAACAACTTAATTTTGGTTAGTCTTTTTGAATTCGAATTTCGAAGTTTTTTCAATTTGGAAATTCGGCCCTTGATAAATATGCCCCTAAAACCATAATCCTAAAATCTTATCAGAGTCTTAATTTCCTTAGCTGTGCAGAGTCAAAAAGACAAGCACAAATTACCTTTTATAGAGCCACAATCGAGAGCATTTTAACTGGTAACATAGCAGTGTGGTGTGGCAGCATCACACAGCTGGAAAACTCTCTCTCCAAAGAGTGAGAAGAACTGCTGAACGAATTATCACACACTGCCATCGATATCTGATATAGGCAATGCCAGGTGCATGAACAATATTAAAGCTATTACTAGCGACCCGTGTCACCCAGGACATGAAATATTTGTCTGAAAAGACGGGTCCAGATGAGGGAAAATAAACAACTGGGTCCAGATGATGAATAGAAAAGGGAGTCCAGATGATGGGGAAAAAGAAACAACCAATAGGACTTATTTAACCTCATGATCTCACTGAAATTCTTATTTACTCTGCACTACTGGGAAGTGTGACCTGCATAATCATGCCTAAAAATAAACAGTAAACATTTTAGATTTTTTATAAATAAAAACTTGTACTAAGCCTGGAACTTGGGCGCCTTAAGGTTGGTAACTGCCCTGATCAGCTTTGAATACATTTGTTGACTTCTTGCAAGTTTGGAGAATCAATTTCAAGAGCTGCCATCACACAGTGGAGTACTTGTTACGCTGTTATTTTTGTGAACACTGTTCAAACACAGATTCCTATTTTGCACTTCTATTTAACCCAAAGGCTTAATAACAAAGATTATCACAGCTGCCAAGTGTGTGGTAATTTAAAGTCTCTTTTCTCCATTGTAGGTAGAATTTGATGATTATTCACAGTTAATGGTAAAACGCAGTGAGATCTTTACTTTAGAGGAAACACTTCCTAAACGAGTCAGATGCCGCTTGGTAAGTGATAACATTGAAATGTGTTTCCTGATATTTGTAATATTAAATTCACTTGTAAGTAGAAGATTAAAGGGGCAGCATACCCCATTTTTAAATATACGTTTAATGAATAGGCCTTGTGCTGAATATACTTTTTGTCTATGTTATAACCATTAAATGTTTATGGGGTTTCATATTTCTTGTTCAAAACAAACCACATTTCTGAAATTGAAAGGAATTTAAAATTCTACTTCCAGTGATTTTTCATATTCAAGCAATTGCCAAAAGCATAACCATAATGTATTCAAGTTATGTTAAAAAAATGTATACTGCCCCTTTAAAGGGACCAGTAACATAAAAAAAAATTAAAAATGTGTTAGTATAACACCAAGACAAATGAAACTTTAAAATTGCAAAGCCTTTATTAAGAAATAACTTACAGAAACTCCGATTCTACTCCTCTTCAGAAAATGCGACACTGTGACGATCTCCCCTCCCTGGCTATCTCCTATAAGGACGGCAGGGAGGAGAAATCAAGCTCCGCACGATGGATCGCCTGATCGCTTTCTGAAGAGGAGGGCAAGCGGAGTTTCAGTAAGTTATTGCTTAATAAAGACTTTGAGATTTTAAAGTTTAATTTGTCTTGGTGTTTTTTATTTCAATGTATACTAATGATTTTTTTTTAAAAAAAATTTGATATTACTGGCCCTTTAAGAAGCTTTAATGCCAATGTTTTCAGTCATAACAGCCAACTTAAAGGGCACCTATTGCAGGTGCAAGCTAACTGAACCCACACTCTAGCTGGTAAAACAAAACTAGTTTGTAAAAACAAAAAAAAAAAAAGCTGGTAGCTCTGCTCTCCAAGAGCCTCTCACTTGATCATTATACCTATGCATGTGAAATCACCATCGCAAGCTGAGACAGGAAGCCTTATTTGCATGTTTTTGTTCTAATTTGGGCACTTGCACAACATAGAACTTGCTGTATTTTTTTTCACAAAATACCAATAGATTTCTACTCTATTAGTAAATATTACACAATGTCCAAGACTGAAAAACATACACTGTACTCAAGCTCAGCCTTTTGCTAAGATACTTATTGACTGGCTTTTAGCTGATCCACAAAAAGGCAAAAATAGTCCACAGACCACTTCCATAACCAACAATATGCTATGATTGTTAATACCAGTAGTTTTGCATTTTTTCACTTTACAAAAAGTAAACCTGTAACCCTTTTGACACCCCTTTGTCTGTGTTACACGTGTGGCGCTTACCTGATGGCATGGGACATATCTGAGCAGTGGTATTGAGAGACTGGGTATCTAGCACTTACTAGCGAAGTGCCTTCACCCAGTGTCGGACTGGTCCACAGGGATACCAGCAAATGTCCTGGTGGGCCCAGGTGTCAGTGGGCCCTCATGATGGCCTATTTCATGGCCATTCCCTATTTATATGAGAACAAAGAGGCTAAATAGGTGGAATAATAGATTATTGTATGTAAAGAAAAGAGACTAGGAGCATAGAGGTTGAGTGAGGAGAGGAAGAAAATAGTACCGAGGGTGGGTCCCTGATCTAAAAACTTTTGGTGGGCCCCTGGTCAAATGTTTTATGGTGGGCCCCTGGTGTCCCAGTCCGACATTGCCTCCACCTAGTTGGATTCGTTATTGCACCTACGGGTGGCCCCACTAGGAATACAGTAATAAAATACACACACATAGTATTGGTTAAACTAAATATAATAAATGGGCAACTAATAAATGCAGCACTCCTAACCGGTAGCAATAGGGCCTCACTAACTTAACTAACTTGCTTGCACGATCTGACTGACTAAATAACTGGTCCTTTAAAGGAGTTGTTCACCTTCAAATTAACTTTTAGTATGATGTAGAGAGATTCTGAGACAATTTGCAATTGGTTTCATTTTTAATTATTTGTGGCTTTTCAGTTATTTAGCTTTAAATTCAGCAGTTTGCAGTTTCAGTAATCTGGCTGCTAGGGTCCAAATTAGCCTAGCAACCATGGACTGATTTAAATAAGAGACTGGAAGATGAATAGGAGAGGGCCTGAATAGAAAGATGAGTAATAAAAAGTAGCAATAACAATAAATGTATAGCTTTACAGAGCATTTGTTTTTAGATGGGGTCAGTGACCCCCATTTGAAAGCTGAGAAGAATCCAAAGAAAAAGGCAAATAACTAAAAAACAATTAAAAAAATGAACAATTAAGACCAATTGAAAATGGTTGCTTATCCAGTCTGGATTCCTTTCACACATACCTCCCAACTGTCCCATTTTTAGAGGGACAAGTCCCTCTTTTGACAGCTCAACCTGCAGTCCCTCATTTGTACTGGAAAGTCCAGTTTTTCTCTTCACTGAACAGCCAGAAAAAGAAACAAAATTCTAACGTAATTGGCTTTTGGCAGAAAGCACAGAACAGCCACAGCAGCAGATAAGTCCCTCTTTTTATTTCCAAAATGTTGGGAGATATGTTTCACACTCTCAGTTTAAAATATTTATTTGAGTTTCACATAAACAAGAAAAATCAGTATGTAGCAATGAGTCAGCTCAAATACCCCAGTTAAAGTGGATGTCGGTGCACATACCGTCGGTGGTCTATCCTCCACCAATAATCAATCCAGAAGGAAATACTTCATACAGCACCAAATGCCTTTATTGAAAAATGACATGGCAAAACAACCTGGTCCGCAACATTTCAGTCCCTGTATAGTCTTTTTTCAAGCTCACTAATCACTAGCTCATTAAGCCCTCTTATAGAAAAAAGTTTTTCGCCACCTACTGGCTACATATCAGTATTAAAAACAGTTTACATGCATAATGTTACAATGTCAGTTTAACTCAATTAGTATACTTGTTAACTCTTTGTGGGTTACAACCCGATCAATTATTCCCAGTAGCTGCAAGACAAAACATAAAAAAAAACTGATTAAAATATAAATAGGTTTAAAAACAAGGTTCAACGAAAAATGGCTTGTAGATCATATTCCCTGTTCAACCCATGTGTGCAACCTCCTGATCCACTGTGCTTCCTTTTTCAATAATAATTTATATATATATAAATATGGTCTCCCCCTCGCCTAATTTGATTAGTGGGCTTGAAAAAAGGCCATAGAGCGCCTGAAACGTTGTGGACCAGGTTGTTTTGCCATGTAATTTTTTAATAAAGGCATTTTTATACATTTGGTGCTGTACAAAGAATTTCCTTCTGAAGAAAAATCAGTATAACAGCATATATCATGCAGATCACTGAACAGCTGGTTGCTAGGCAACAGCTTACAGGACACAAACGCAGGCTTTATGCTTAATCTCTTACAGGGATAAGTGCAGTGGTTTTGCACAAATTCCCTACAAACCCTTTCTTGAAACGATCACAGTACAACTGCTTCAGGGACAGAATAACATGACTTTACAATTTTCATACCATAAAGCAGATTTTTGACAGCGCCAGTGTAGGGCATTTCCTTAGAGGAAAACTATAGTAGTTTTTATTCTTCCAAGACAACTGAACCTTTCTTTTCATCTATAAAAAATAAAATGGTTAGGTTTGTCATAATCTAAGGCTATATATGTATATGAAACATTTTACTTTATGCACAAAAATATGGACATGGAAGCCACATATCTCCAAAATGCACCAATAGCAAAGATTTATAGTTTCATTGGAATATCTGACTTATATAGATCAAACATTTGCTAAAATTAACATTGCTCTGAAAATGGTCTCAAAGCTTGCATTTTACAATATGTGCAAATTTGCAGTATGTTATCTCTCAAAATATTATGAACGATATATTTACAACACTGTAAATATGAATGCCAGTGGTCATCTTAACTTTTTTTGGTACATATTATGCATAGGTTTAGACAGATATGTGTCATGTAGAGACCTTGTGCATACAAATCTCCCTACCATTCATATTTTAAGGTGTTTTTTGAGGTGTACCTAATCATGGGGGAGAAAAGACACTGCAAAGTTTTAAGATGATGTATTTTGATCATCTTAAAACTTACTCACACATCAACTTCACACACATACACCAGTGGGGCAACATTTCTGCAGTCAAAATCACAGTCTTCAGGACATGCAAGTCTTAATTCTAAAAGGCAGGGGTGTAACTATAGAGGAAGCAGACCCTGCGGCTGCAGGGGGGCCCAGGAGGTATAGGGGCCCCATGAGGCCCTAATTCATATAAAATGTCAATAAATATTGGAGAAACAAGTCAACCCCAAAACATTTTGGGGGCCTGAAAAATAATTTGCTATGGGGCCCAGTAATATCTAGTTACGCCACTGCTAAAAGGGAACTTTAAAACTGAACGGGAAAGGAAGATTTATGAATTCAAATGTATGGAGTTATTTAACACATTGAGACAGGGCCTTAATTTAGGGTCAGGTTTCATGTTACACTATGTGACCTGACTGAATCCAGACTCCTGGACTATTTATAACCCACCCTAATTTATTGTATTATCTCTACATTTGATCTCTATCTATCTGTAACATCCTTATTTATTGCCCATGAATAGCTTTTACTGATCTAACAGAATATATGCTGTGCCTTTCTAGCTTTCATTTGTATTTTGCCTGACGAAGGGGCCTTGGTGCGGCAAAAGCTTGCAATGTATTTTTATGTTGGCTTTGAAGAAGCCAACATACTGTTCTACTAGTTCAGCTCGTTCTTATTCTTATTATGTTGGCTTTGAAGAAGCCAACATACTGTTCTACTAGTTCAGCTCGTTCTTATTCTTATTATGTTGGCTTTGAAGAAGCCAACATACTGTTCTACTAGTTCAGCTCGTTCTTATTCTTATTATGTTGGCTTTGAAAAAGCCAACATCTTGATCTACTAGTTCAGCTCGTTCTTCTTCTTCTTCTTATTATTATGTTGGCTTTGAAAAAGCCAACATCTTGATCTACTAGTTCAGCTCGTTCTTATTATGTTGGCTTTGAAAAAGCCAACATCTTGATCTACTAGTTCAGCTCGTTCTTATTATGTTGGCTATGAAATAGCCAACATACTGTTCTTCGAGTTCAGCTCGTTCTTCTTCTTATTATTATTGGCGAACCCCATTTTCTAAACGCTACTCCTCCTACAGTTTTAGGGGTGCAAGCGCCAAACTTTCCACACTTATTCCTCTTATAGCAAAGTACGTTGCTTGTGCTTTAATAAGCGATCCCACCCACCCCGCCCCTGTGGCGACCCCCCGACGACCCCTTTTTTCCCATTGAGATTGACAGGGAAAAATTTCAAATCGCTGCCACTTGTACAGTTTTGAAGATACAGTCCCCAAACTCGGACCACATATAGTTGATGTCACCCCGAATAAAAATAAGTATTTTGGGGGGGCACCCCAAAGTGGGCGGAGCTACCAACGCCCAATGAAAATTGAGCAATTTTCTAAACGCTACTCCTCCCAGAGTTTTAGGAGTACAATTATGAAACTTTGCACACTTGTTCGACTCATACTCGAATAGGTTGCTTGTGCTTTGTTAAGCGATCCCAACCTCCGTGCCCCTGTGGCGACCCCCCGACGACCCCTTTTTTCCCCATAGACTTTCATTGGAAAACTTGAAACTTTTGCCACTTGTACAGCTTTGAAGTTACACTCACCAAACTTGGCTCATTTAGTCATGGGGTGAAACTGAAAAATTCTGTCCTATTTTGGGGACCCAAAAAAGTGGGCGGAGCCGCAAACAACCAATCAGATTTTCCCTATTGACTTCAATGAGAAAATGTAAACAGCTGTAATTCTCACAGTATTAAAGCTAGAGCTCTCCCAAACTTGGCACCGTGGGTCACTGGGTGACTCGGCTAAAATTTACCTAAAGTGGGCGGAGTCTACAACAGCCAATCAAATTTCAGCCATTCAAATAAATAGGAAAATGTTAAACTGCTGCCGCTCTTAGACGGTTAATGGCAGGGTCCTCAAACTTGGCACAGTTGGTCACTGGGGGGACTGGGATTAAAATTAAGAAAAGTGGGTGGAGCCAAAACCAACCAATCAGATTTCTTTGATTGATTTTAATGAGAACAATTAAGAAGGCTGCCATTCTCTCAGTATTGATGTCAGGGACCTTGAATATCACAAATGTGGTCGCTGGGGGTTTCCACTTCAAGTTTAGAAAAAGTGGGCGGAGCCACCAACAACCAATCGAATGTCATTCATTGATTTTCAATAGAAAAAAAAAAAAATGCTGCCATTTTTACACAATAAATGACAGCATTCCCAAACTTTGGAATGTTAGTCACTGAGTGACTGTGGTTCACAATTAGGAAAAAAAAGGGGCGGGGCAACAACAGCCAATCAGATTTCAGCCATTGACCTTAATTAAAAATGATAAACTGCTGCTATTATCACGGTTTAAATGCTAGGTGTACCAAACTTGGCTCAATTACTCACTGGGTGACTGCGGTCAAAATTTAGGAAAAGTGGGTGGAGCCAAAAACGGCCAATCAGTTTTCACCTATTGACTTCAATGTAAAATTTTTGATTACTGCCGTTCTCACAGTTTTAAAACCAGAGGTCCCAAACTTAGCACTGACCATGACTAGGTAACTGGGGTTAAAATTCAGAAAACTGGGCGGAGCTTAAGACAGCCAATCAGATTTCTTTGATTGATTTTAATGGGAACAATTAAGAAGGCTGCCATTCTCACAGTATTGATGTCAGGGACCTTGAATATCACAAATGTGGCCGCTGGGGGTTTCCACTTCAAGTTTAGAAAAAGTGGGCGGAGCCACCAACAACCAATCGAATTTCATTCATTGATTTTCACTAGAAAAAAATAAAAATGCTGCCATTTTTACACATTAAATCACAGCATTCACAAACTTTGAAATGTTAGTCACTGAGTGACTGTGGTTCATAATTAGGAAAAAAAGGGGCGGGGCAACAACAACCAATCAGATTTCAGCCATTGACCTTAAAGAAAAATGATAAACTGCTGCTATTATCACAGTTTAAATGCTAGGTGTACCAAACTTGACTCAATTACTCACTGGGTGACTGCGGTCAAAATTTAGGAAAAGTGGGTGGAGCCAAAAACAGCCAATCAGTTTTCACCTCTTGACTGATACAAAATTTTGTATTACCACCGTTCTCACAGTTTTAAAACCGGAAGCCCCAAACTTGGCACTGACCATGACTAGGTAACTGGGGTTAAAATTCAGAAAACTGGGCGGAGCTTAAGACAGCCAATCACATTTTACCAAACGCTATTCAATGGGAATATTTAAATTCCTGTCAATCTTACACTGTTAATGTAAGAGTGCTCAAACTTGGTCCATTTGGTGAAGGGGTGACTGGGATGCAAATTTTTAAAAGTGGGCGGAGCCAAAAATAGCCAGTTTGTTTGAATGGATTTCAATGGTAAAATTGGATTGGCTTTAAATTTCACCGTTTTAATCCGGATTCTACCCACTTTGTGTACTCTCTAGGCACCGGGGGCGACTGGGCAAGACACCTATAGCGTTTCATAGCCAACATCCCGTGGTTTCTTCAGAAACGACACCCTCTAGTTATTATTAAAATTATTATTATTATTGGCGAACCCCATTTTCTAAACGCTACTCCTCCTACAGTTTTAGGGGTGCAAGCGCCAAACTTTCCACACTTATTCCTCTTATAGCAAAGTACGTTGCTTGTGCTTTAATAAGCGATCCCACCCACTGCGCCCGTGCGGCGGACCACCGAAGACGCCGTTTTTCGTATTGACTTTGACAGGGAAAATTTTCAAATCGCTGCCGCTCGTACAGTTTTGAAGCGACACTCCCCAAACTCGGACCGCATATTGTTGGTGCCACCCCGAATAAAAATATGTATTTTGGGGGGGCACCCCAAAGTGGGCGGAGCTACCAACAGCCAATGAAATTTTAGCAATTTTCTAAACGCTACTCCTCCCAGAGTTTTAGGAGTACAATTATGAAACTTTGCACACTTGTTGGGCTCATACCTGAATAGGTTGCTTGTGCTCTGTTAAGCAATCCCACCCTCCGTGGCCCTGTGGCGGCCCCCCAAAGACCCCATTTTTTCCCATAGACTTTCATTGGAAAATTTGAAACTTTTGCCACTCGTACAGCATTAAAGTTACACTCACCAAACTTGGGTCACTTAGTCATGGGGTCAACCTGAAAAGTTCTGTCACATTTTGGGGACTCCAAAAAGTGGGCGGAGCAACAAACAGCCAATCAGATTTTCCCTATTGACTTCAATGAGAAAATGGCCAACACTGTCATTCCCACAATGTTAAAGCCAGAGACCCAAAACTTGGCACCATGGGTCACTGGGGTTCTAATTTTGAAAAGTGGGCGGAGTCTACCACAGCCAATCAAATATTAGCCATTTGTTGCAATGGGAAAAGTTAAAACTGTCGCCGCTCTTAGATTGTTAATGGGAGGGTCCTCAAACTTGGCACAGTTGGTCACTGGAGGACCGGGATCAAAATCTGGAAAAGTGGGTGGAGCCAAAAACAACCAATCAGATTTTACCTATTGACTTCAATGTAAAAGTTTCAAATACTGCCATTCTCACAGTTTTAAAGCCAGAGGCCCCAAACTTGGTACAGACCATGACTGGGTGAATGGGGTTAAAATTCGGAAACTGGGTGGAGCTTAAAACAGCCAATCAAATGTTACATATTGCTAATCAATGTCAATATATAAGTTGCTGCCATTCTTTCACAGTTAATGGCAGGGACATCAAACTTGGCACAGTCGGTCACAGGGGGACTGGGATTCAAATTTTAAAAGTGGGTGGAGCCAAAAACAGCCAATCAGGTTTTTGGATTGATTTTAATGGTACAATTTGATCTGCTTCAATTTTCACCGTTTTAAACCAGATTCTACCAACTTTGTGTACTCTCTATGCACCAGGGGCGACTGGCCCCAACACCTCTTGCGTTTCAAAGCCAACATCTTGTGGTTTCTTCAGAAATGACACCATCTAGTTATTATGTTGGCTTTGAAGAAGCCAACATACTGTTCTACTAGTTCAGCTCGTTCTTCTTATTATGTTGGCTTTGAAAAAGCCAACATCTTGATCTACTAGGTCAGCTCGTTCTTATTATGTTGGCTATGAAATAGCCAACATACTGTTCTTCGAGTTCAGCTCGTTCTTCTTCTTATTATTAAAATTATTATTATTATTGGCGAACCCCATTTTCTAAACGCTACTCCTCCTACAGTTTTAGGGGTGCAAGCGCCAAACTTTCCACACTTATTCCTCTTATAGCAAAGTACGTTGCTTGTGCTTTAATAAGCGATCCCACCCACCCCGCCCCTGTGGCGACCCCCCGACGACCCCTTTTTTCCCATTGACTTTGACAGGGAAAAATTTCAAATCGCCGCCACTCGTACAGTTTTGAAGATACAGTCCCCAAACTCGGACCACATATTGTTGATGTCACCCCGAATAAAAATAAGTATTTTGGGGGGGCACCCCAAAGTGGGCGGAGCTACCAACGCCCAATGAAAATTTAGCAATTTTCTATACGCTACTCCTCCCAGAGGTTTAGGAGTACAATTATGATACTTTGCACACTTGTTCGGCTCATACCCGAATAGGTTGCTTGTGCTTTGTTAAGCGATCCCACCCTCCGTGCCCCTGTGGCGACCCCCCGACGACCCCATTTTTCCCCATAGACTTTCATTGGAAAACTTGAAACTTTTGCCACTTGTACAGCTTTGAAGTTACACTCACCAAACTTGGGTCATTTAGTCATGAGGTGAAGCTGAAAAATTCTGTCCTATTTTGGGGACCCACCCCGCCCCTGTGGCGACCCCCCGACGACCCCTTTTTTCCCATTGAGATTGACAGGGAAAAATTTCAAATCGCTGCCACTTGTACAGTTTTGAAGATACAGTCCCCAAACTCGGACCACATATAGTTGATGTCACCCCGAATAAAAATAAGTATTTTGGGGGGGCACCCCAAAGTGGGCGGAGCTACCAACGCCCAATGAAAATTGAGCAATTTTCTAAACGCTACTCCTCCCAGAGTTTTAGGAGTACAATTATGAAACTTTGCACACTTGTTCGACTCATACTCGAATAGGTTGCTTGTGCTTTGTTAAGCGATCCCAACCTCCGTGCCCCTGTGGCGACCCCCCGACGACCCCTTTTTTCCCCATAGACTTTCATTGGAAAACTTGAAACTTTTGCCACTTGTACAGCTTTGAAGTTACACTCACCAAACTTGGCTCATTTAGTCATGGGGTGAAACTGAAAAATTCTGTCCTATTTTGGGGACCCAAAAAAGTGGGCGGAGCCGCAAACAACCAATCAGATTTTCCCTATTGACTTCAATGAGAAAATGTAAACAGCTGTAATTCTCACAGTATTAAAGCTAGAGCTCTCCCAAACTTGGCACCGTGGGTCACTGGGTGACTCGGCTAAAATTTACCTAAAGTGGGCGGAGTCTACAACAGCCAATCAAATTTCAGCCATTCAAATAAATAGGAAAATGTTAAACTGCTGCCGCTCTTAGACGGTTAATGGCAGGGTCCTCAAACTTGGCACAGTTGGTCACTGGGGGGACTGGGATTAAAATTAAGAAAAGTGGGTGGAGCCAAAACCAACCAATCAGATTTCTTTGATTGATTTTAATGAGAACAATTAAGAAGGCTGCCATTCTCTCAGTATTGATGTCAGGGACCTTGAATATCACAAATGTGGTCGCTGGGGGTTTCCACTTCAAGTTTAGAAAAAGTGGGCGGAGCCACCAACAACCAATCGAATTTCATTCATTGATTTTCAATAGAAAAAAATAAAAATGCTGCCATTTTTACACAATAAATGACAGCATTCCCAAACTTTGGAATGTTAGTCACTGAGTGACTGTGGTTCACAATTAGGAAAAAAAAGGGGCGGGGCAACAACAGCCAATCAGATTTCAGCCATTGACCTTAATTAAAAATGATAAACTGCTGCTATTATCACGGTTTAAATGCTAGGTGTACCAAACTTGGCTCAATTACTCACTGGGTGACTGCGGTCAAAATTTAGGAAAAGTGGGTGGAGCCAAAAACGGCCAATCAGTTTTCACCTATTGACTTCAATGTAAAATTTTTGATTACTGCCGTTCTCACAGTTTTAAAACCAGAGGTCCCAAACTTAGCACTGACCATGACTAGGTAACTGGGGTTAAAATTCAGAAAACTGGGCGGAGCTTAAGACAGCCAATCAGATTTCTTTGATTGATTTTAATGGGAACAATTAAGAAGGCTGCCATTCTCACAGTATTGATGTCAGGGACCTTGAATATCACAAATGTGGCCACTGGGGGTTTCCACTTCAAGTTTAGAAAAAGCGGGCGGAGCCACCAATAACCAATCGAATTTCATTCATTGATTTTCACTAGAAAAAAATAAAAATGCTGCCATTTTTACACATTAAATCACAGCATTCACAAACTTTGAAATGTTAGTCACTGAGTGACTGTGGTTCATAATTAGGAAAAAAGGGGCGGGGCAACAACAACCAATCAGATTTCAGCCATTGACCTTAAAGAAAAATGATCAACTGCTGCTATTATCACAGTTTAAATGCTAGGTGTACCAAACTTGACTCAATTACTCACTGGGTGACTGCGGTCAAAATTTAGGAAAAGTGGGTGGAGCCAAAAACAGCCAATCAGTTTTCACCTCTTGACTTTAATGTAAAATTTTGTATTACCGCCGTTCTCACAGTTTTAAAACCGGAGGCCCCAAACTTGGCACTGACCATGACTAGGTAACTGGGGTTAAAATTCAGAAAACTGGGCGGAGCTTAAGACAGCCAATCACATTTTACCAAACGCTATTCAATGGGAATATTTAAATTCCTGTCAATCTTACACTGTTAATGTAAGAGTGCTCAAACTTGGTCCATTTGGTGAAGGGGTGACTGGGATGCAAATTTTTAAAAGTGGGCGGAGCCAAAAATAGCCAGTTTGTTTGAATGGATTTCAATGGTAAAATTGGATTGGCTTTAAATTTCACCGTTTTAATCCGGATTCTACCGACTTTGTTTACTCTCTAGGCACCGGGGGCGACTGGGCAAGACACCTATAGCGTTTCATAGCCAACATCCCGTGGTTTCTTCAGAAACGACACCCTCTAGTTATTAGTGGTGCTTGCGAAGCAAAGCATCACTACTGTTATCTTGCAAAACTTATTTTTATTAGTGGTGCTTGCGAAGCAAAGCATCACTACTGTTATCTTTAGTGGTGCTTGCGAAGCAAAGCATCACTACTGTTATCTTGCAAACTTATTTTTATTCTTCTTCCGTATGGAAAGTTTTGGCGCGTAACTAGTCCCCCCGTGTACTCTGGCTACTAATAATCGGCTACATCCATGTACTTCCACCGACCGCAAGCATAAAACCTCAGAAACAAACACACCGTATTGTTCCTAGACCCATGATGAGATGTTCAAATCGTGCGGCTTAATCGGGAATGGGGTGGTATGTGACTTTTCTAAGGGGCGGGTGGTTAATTGCCCCTGCAGGGGCATTTAACCACCCGAAAAGTCCCATAGTTAACATGAGGCCAACTTTTGACGGATTCTCGCAGAGAGGGAATCTTGTAGAAACGTTAAATTTACCACATTTGAAGAGGTTTGCGACCTGTGTTCAGATGATACCCCACACGAGGTATTAAGTTTTACCCCCGGACGCCTCCCCAAATGGTGCCCCATTGACTTCATAATGGGGAATTTACTCCGAATAATTATACAGTTTGTCGCAGACCATGATATGAGGCATGTCAAACCCGTTCAGCTTATTCGGGAATGCGGGTGTTGTGACATTTTCTGTCCTATTTTGGGGACCCAAAAAAGGGAGCGGCAGCCGCAAACAACAATCCAGATTTTCCTATTGACTTCAATGAGAAAATCGTAAACAGCTGTAATCTCACAGTAATTTAAAGCCAGAGCTCCCAACTATGGCACCGCGTGGTCACTGGGTGGACTGCGGCCAAATTTGGACAAAAAGATGGGCGAGAGTCTACAACAGCCAATCCAAATTTACGCATTCATTAAATAGGAAAATTTTTAAACTCGCTGCCGCTCTTAGACGGTTACATGGCAGCCTCCTCAAGTTTGGCACAGTGGTCACTGTGGGACTGGATTTAAATTAAGAAAAGTGGGTGGAGCCAAACCAAACCAATCAGATTTCTTTGAATTGGTTTTATGGGAGAAAATTAAGAAGGCGGCCATTCTCCTCAGTATATTGATGTCAAGGACTTGAATATCACAAATGTCGGTCGCTGGGGGTTTCCACTTTCAAGTTTAGAAAAAAGTGGGCGAGCCACCAACAACCCATCAATATTTCATTCATTGATTTTCAATAGAAAAATTAGAAATGCTGCCAGTTTTACACAGTTAAATGACAGCATTCCAAACTTTTGTAGTTAGTACTGAGTGACTGTGGTTCACATGTTATGGAAAAAGGGGTGGGGGCACAAAGCCAACTTTGCATCTTCCG
>NC_054371.1:95259881-95317381 GCF_017654675.1 Xenopus laevis | reverse complement strand
ATTTCAGGATTGCATTTTTAAAGCTTAATTATAAATAGTTTATACTTATTTTATTTAGGCATCAGAAATGAGGAGGACATTAACACCAACAAACTCTCCCATGTCTTCACCAAGTAAACATGGAGACAGGTTTATACCATCGCGGGCAGGAGCGAATTGGAGCATTAACTTCCACAGAATAAATGTAAGTCCATTTTTAAGGTGGTGGTTATTGAGAAACCTAGAACACTGTCTGTTGTTTACTTATCTACCATTTGTATGAAGATTTTAGGTTATTTTAAAGAAGGCTTAAAAATCTTAAGGGGTTGGGGGGCCAATTTCTACTGACTTTAGTATGGCAATCTAGTATTTTGCTCATGCCTTCTGCCATGCACACTAGGACTTGGTAGCTCAACTTGAAAGCACCACTGTTCACATCTTGTTGACTGCATTCGGAAGGGACAAAAGTAGCTCTCGACTAATAAGTGTGGTAATTTCCCTTTAAAAGTGAGTTTTAAAATTAACATTTAGCTTGCTGCTGTTGTAAAGCTTTACATACTTTCATAGCTAATAGCAATAAGTGAAATTGTTTGTCATGTTTTACGTGAAAAATTTTTTGTGTGTGTCAAATAAATTGTCGCCCATAGACTCCAATGCATTTCAGCGAAATTTTTGGCGAAACAGGTCAGATTCACCTATCACTAATAGTTAATCCTCTGGTACCAACGGCACTTCCCCATCAGGACAGGAAATGTGCAGCCAGTAAGAAAGGATGGGGCGAGCAGATCTGGGAGGCACACATAAATGACGCCATTTTTTTCTCCAATGCTCTATGTACTAGTCCATTCGATCTCTCAGGATTGCAGATAATTTACCCTGGGATGGGAGCCTAAACTTTAGTAGCACACCTTTAAGTAATCCTCCTACCAAATTTTGGTTCGTGTGTCTTCTGTCTGCCTGCCGTCAATAGAAGTTAACTGCAGGTCGGATTGCACGCTTTTTTAATGCTGGTTTTGTACACACACACACACACACACACACACACACACACACGCAGGCTAGTAAGTAATGTAATAAGAGGTTTTTTATATATATAATATATCTTATTACATAGCCTCTAAACCCCCCATGGGGCCCGCATTCCTTTAGGGGTAGTACATTTCCGAAAAAGTTTTGTGTAATGTGGGCAAGTTTACTGCCAGATCAGGCATGTGATGTCCTCATCAGCAGCCATTTCGTATAAAATGCAGAGCATTGAAAATAAATGCATGACAGGTTAAGTTATGAAGGAGGTGGGGTGGCAGCAGCTCTCTAGATCAGTTCTAAAGTCCTCTCAGCACTGGGGCCCTTGGGTGTCTAGTTACACCACTGCAGGGAGACACAATCTCAAGCAGTTAGACAAGCACCCAATAGGAACTGCGACTAAAAGAATCCTATTGCGGTGTAGGGGCAGGCTAGTTTATAGAATAGGATAAAATTTGGCCTTCTGCACATGATTGACAACGAATATGAAAGGTAGAAAATAATGAAGGAAAGGTGAAGAGGTGGTAAAAGAAGATTAAAAGATTAAAGGAAAGCACATATATAAAGAAAAAACAGGGCCCTGATTGACCGCCGTAATCTATCTACACTATAACCATTTCCTGTGGGAGAGAGAGACACTCCTGATGCCAACTTACTAGCCTGACGTCTTCAACCATAGGCCAGCACAGGACAAATTGTCTCCAGTGGACACTTAGTGTCCTCAAATTGAGATCACTTTGTCTCTCAGCCAATGGTCATGTCCTCTCCAACTACGTCCCATAAAGATCCATTCAGACAATGTCACCACTGCCCCAACACATTATTATTTGATGACAAAATAGAGAGTACCTACAATAACATCTTCAAAATTTCACATTTTGGGTACGCGAAATGCCAGCCGTTTTTGAAACACTTTGTGCTCTCTCAATTTAGGCGCATTTTCTGAGGGGAAACCTATAGTTAACCTAGGAAAACTATACATAGTTTTTTTTCGGTAACTGAGCTTTCTAAATCTGCCTGAGTTTTCATGTATTTCCACCTGTGCAAAAAAAATTTTTAGTGCTAAATACCAAAAAAAGAGAGAAATTTCCATTTTTCATCAATTTATACCAGAAAAATGTTTAATTTTACAGATGAAAATCCAACTGATTTGGAAAGCCTTATGTCTCCCGAACGTGCCAATACCAGATATGTATAGTTTTAGGGCTTCTGTACAGCAAAACCTCCCTACAGTATATTACCGAATTTTGAAAGCACTAAGGCAGAAAATGGCATGCTTTAGATTCCAAGGCAAAAAAATCCTGAAACCGTAGGTTTTCCCCCGAAAACCATACATTTTTGAAAAGTACACATTCTGCTGATTCCAAAATGGGTAACTATGTCTCTCTATTCCCAACTACCAAACATAAAAGCTTGTCTGAACATAGCGGTTTTTAGAAAAAAAATGCAAAATTCGGAAAAATCACTTCAAAGGTCTTATTTTGCTGCTCCGCATATCCCACACTATATTAGGTACCAAGAAAAAGCACCTGAAATATGATTGCCAGGGGTCCACTGAACAGTTTGATGCCCATTATGTATAGGTTTACCAAAGTATCTGGCATTTAGAGACACCAATATGAAGTTAGCGCATCCAAATTGTTCAGGACTTTACTTCAGCTACTGAAAAATCAACACACTGACTGCATTTTTGTGGGGTAAAAACACAGAAATATATGTTTACTCCCCAAACCCATATATTTTTGGAAAGTACACATTCTACTACAATCTAAAATGGGTACCCATGCTCCAAACTACTGAGTCTTAAGGCTTTCCCAAAATTGAAGGTTTTCTTGAAATATCTGAAAATTGCCTCAATGCTTCAACTTTACAGCATCATATCGCCCATGTATCTTTACATACCAAGAAAATGCACCCTAAATATGATTGCCAGGGGTCCTCAAACAGTTTGGTGCCCACTGTGCGTAGGTTTACCAGAGTATATGGTATTTAGAGGCCCCAAATTAAGTTAGCGCATACAAATAGTCCTGTGGATAACTTCAGCTAATAAAAAATCAACACATTGACTGCATTTTTGTGGGGTAAAAACACAGAAATATATGTTTATCCCCCAAAACTATATATTTTTGGAAAGTACATATTCTACAGAATCTAAAATGGGTACCCATGCCTTTCTGCTCCAAACGACTGAGTCGCAAGGCTTTGCCAAATTTGGCAGTTTTGGTGAAATACCTGAAAATTGCCTCAAAGCTTCAACTTTCCAGCATCGTATTGTCCACGTATCATTACCAGCATAAATATAAACACAGGGATCTACTAAACAGTTTGATGCCCAATGTGCATAGATATACCAAACTATGTGGCACATAGAGACCCCCAAATGACAATAGTGTATATAAATTTTCACTGCTGACGTGCTGGCTGCTGCAATATAAGCACCCGGTTAGTGTATTATTTGACATAAGACCCCCAAACAGTACAGAGACCCCAGAAAACCATGCATTTTCAGAAAGTAAACATTCTGACGAATCCAATATGGGTAAATGTGTTTCTACTGTAAACTGCCAAACTGCAAAGCAATGCTGAACGTAACGGTTTTTATCAAATTTCTGAAAATCGTCACAAAGCTTGAATTTTACCCCATTATATGCCCCACAGTTTGTAACGTATCAGCATAAAACATCCTAAATATGAAGGCCAGGGGTCTACTGAACACTTTGATGCCCAATATGCATAGATATACCAAACTATGTGACGCACAGAGACCCCCAAATGACAATAGTGTATATACATTTTCACTGCTGACGTGCTGGCTGCTGCAATATAAGCACCCGGTTAGTGTATTATTTGAAATAAGACCCCCTAACAGTACAGAGACCCCAGAAAAGCATATATTTTCAGAAAGTACACATTCTGACGAATCCAATATGGGTAAATAAGTGTTTCTACTGCAAAGCAATGCTGAACGTAACGGTTTTTATCAAATTTCTGAAAATCGTCACAAAGCTTGGATTTTACACCATTATATGACCAACATTTCGTAAACATCCTAAATATGATCGCCAGGAATCTACTGAACACTTTGATGCCCAATATGCATAGATTCTACGTTCTGTGGCAGTTAAAGGGTTAATGAACAAAACCTCAAACCCCTCTGATCATTTAGTCCGTTATCTGTTGGGCAGAGCCATCAGGTGGCACTACTCCCACCCCAATGTCTAGGTTTACACTTATCTCATAGACAAAGAAGGTAGTTAAATCTATCTGGTAAGATTTATTCCATGTAAATATTTGTGAAATGAGTTGAGGTATATTCCCGTATCCATAATTTTTTCTACCACTAATGTAAAACAGACCTTTAGTTTTCAAGTTCAGAGTGGGATCTTTTTTTAAATAAAAAAAAAAAATGTTCTCCAATTTAAGAATCTAGTAAAATGTAATGGTTTAGAGAGCTCTTTTTTTAGGGTAAATATACTGCAAAGCAAAAATTGTAAAGGCACATTCCAACTCTCTCTAATAACCTGTAAACTGCTTTTTAAAAATATTTTCGAAACCTTTCAAAACCATGTTTGATTTCACTATAGAAAAGTCTTCAGGATTTAGACAGAAATAAACAGCTGGTGTGTGTTCAACACCAGAAGCAGACAGAAGTTTTCTTTTGATTGACAAGTGATCTGCTCAATACCCCCCCCCCATTCTCTCTACAGCTGCCTCTGTCCTGTCTGCTGCTATGTATGGTGGCTTGGAAAGCTGAGGCCCTCAGGAAAGCTTGGGCCCTGCCTTCCAGCTACTATTGAGTCATAATGCCTTGCATTTAAGTTTGTAGTTCACTAACAGCTGGATGGGCAAATGTTTGACATTAAGGATTAGTAGGGAGGTGAGCAGGAAAACTAGACATTTTTTTCGGGGGGACCAGTGTTGGATTTGCCTAGTGCAGTCCCATTAAGGGTATAAGTGGCTTGGATATTTTTACATCCCAGGTGCATGACTTTACATTTATAAACATTGAATCTCATTTGCCACTTAGCTGCCCAGATTGCCAGTTTGTCAAGATCGTGTTGCAAGGATGCCACATCCTGGATGGAATTAATTGGGCTGGATAGTTTTGTGTCATCTGCAAAAACTGATACATTACTTACAACACCCTCCCCTAAGTCATTAATGAACAAGTTAAATAAAAGTGGACCTAATACCGAGCCCTGGGGGACCCCACTAAGAACCTTACTCCAAGTACAGAATGTACCATTAACAACCACCCTCTGTACTGATCCTGTAGCCAGTTTCCTATCCATGTGCAAACGACTTCATTAAGCCCAACAGACCTTAGTTTAGAAAGCAGTCGTTTGTGGGGCACAGTATCAAACGCTTTGGCAAAATCCAAATAGATCACATCTACTGCCCCCCCCCCTGTCCAGCATCTTACTTACCTCTGCATAAAAAGCAATCAAATTTGTCTGACATTACCTATCCTTCATAAAGCCATGCTGTTAACCCAGTGTAAATTTCAAAAGGTATCGGTACTGAGATCCTGCTTTGTTTAAACCTCAAATTCAGGCTATAATTCCCTGTATTGTTCACATCTGTATCCCCCCCTTCATTGTTTACACTTGTAACGCCTCTATTGTTCACACTCCTAAAGCCCTGTTCTGTTCACACCTGAGACACAAACTGAAAGTGTTCACATTATTCACCTGTTCTCATCTCAGACAAAGGGGCACAAGCAAAGCATTGTGGCACTGTATGTAGCACAGTATGAACTGGTCCTATGTTTCCCTGTCTCTTGCACTATTCTACCTCCCCTATGCACTGTGTGTGCCATACTCTTCCTGCCCTATGCTCCCTGTGTGCGCCATAAATTACCTGTGGAACGTAAGCCTGACGGAGTTTGTTCTGGGGGTTTGTTAGAATTTGGAAATTGTTCTTAGGGGACCCTAAGGTTTTTAATCATGTGCTGTGCAAGTAGGAGTCCTATGGATTTAAGGGTATGTTTTAATATGAATTACATTTTTCACTGCATTGAGCACCAACCATTTTTTTTTTTTTTTGGTGTGCTTCCACCATTAATATGGTCTTTAAAGTTCTTGTGGTAACATGGGTGTGGTTTAAATTGGGAGCACTGACTTCCATTATCGGCCCATCACCACATACAGTAGTCAAAATCCAAAAGAAACAGCAAGCACTTTCTGTAGGCCGATGGATTTTTAAAAGATTAGCTTTATTCTAACAGTTTAAAAGCATCAACAGACCCAACGCGTTTTGTATACTAGATACGTAGTCATAGGCATGTAACGTGTCACATGTGTTAAGAAACACATTGACTCTGCTAGGTCCTACTCTGTGTTGCAGATTGTTTGGGGGGAGTAGAACAGCAGCAGGATGATAGTCACCTGGGCAACAGTTAGAACATCTAGTATGGGTAAAAGGGAGGCTGTTCGGGGTTTGTGTGTACCAACAGATTTGCAAGATTGTGTGAAGAAGGCAGCATGAACTCTGGATTAGCTGTTCTAAATGGGGGGCTCATCTCTTAAATATGGGAGGCCAGTTTTTCTAGTAGTGGTAGAGAGGAGGAGAGCAGGGCCAGGCCTAAACAGACTGTCGTTATAGGCGATTCAATTATTAGTCCTCCAAACCCCACAATTCCATGCACACATGATTCCAATAAGGAATGGTCATGCTTGTCCTTATGATTCACATAATGAATAAGAAATGCACTGCTTTTAAAGCTACACCACTGCTTTTTTAGTTCCCCAGCCCCTATGTAACAAGTGCGGGGTGTGAAATTAGTGGTCCCTGGGGCTTTAACCCTCAAGGGCCACTAGGCAGCAGCAGACCTCGTCGGTCAATCTGCAGTCTGCTACCCCAAGTTAGTGTTGCACACAAATAACAGACACACACCTTTTACACTAATAAACACTTGCATTTACACTTACGTATGCAGTGAAACCTCGATTTTAGCCTGTACCCTGACTTTAAGTTTTCCCACATTTTACATTTTTTTTATTTGTGGTCCCACCTTTTTCTAACGCATTTCAATGGTTACCCTCCCTTGAGTTCCGTTATTATTTGCATTTCAATGGGTGCCTTTCCCTGATTTTAAGTAATGTTTTCCCTGGTTTTACATAAATCTTGTCCTGATGTAACCAAAAAAACTGCCTTTTTCCTCTATGAATATTATTATTTGTGAAATAAAGAGATTTAAACTACTAACCAAATGTGTATTTTCCTTGTGAGGCAACTTTGGTGACTTCGGAAAACGAAGGGCTCCAAGTGCCATCCCGGGTGTCTCTGCTCTAAATGGTCAATTCCAATTAGTCTGCCCCTTAAACAGTCGTGCACCAATCACTAATTGCTTAAGGTTGTGTATGTGACTGACAGATAGACCTTGCACATGCCCGCATGGGGTAACATTACTGCTGCAATGCTTAACCCTTGTTTTTAACAGTGGCACGGATGTTTGCTGGTCCCTGAAAATGCCTTATTTGCCAATGTGATATCATTATCAAAAACAGTAACACTTTAAAGCAGAAGGAAATCTTAAAAAATAAGTAAACTTTATCAGAAAGGTCTATGTAAATATAACCAAAAACACTCCCAATATTGATGCTCTGAGTCCTTTGTGAAAAGAGCCACCACATTGTTTTCCTCCTATTCTTTACAAATGGTCTTGGTGTCAGATTTCTAAACCCTTTACCACTTTGCAGGTGTGCCTCCGCAGTTCCTCACTCCCCCTCCCTTCTCAGCTCTCTTCTTGCACAGAACTGATATGGTGGCTTCAATCTTAACCCATTACGTGCCACCGGTCATAGAATCTACATTCTGTGGAAAAAAAGTACAGAAGTGCCACAAAGCGCAGATTCTACGATCTGCTGCCCTTCCGGGTTTGGGAGCAGAGGATCGACTTTTAGATCCGCTCGTTCAGTAACTCCTATATCCCCCGCCCCTTGGCAACGAGCAGAGCGGGGGTCATGTGGCCCCTGGTGCACGATCACCCAGGGGCCCCAAGGCAGCAGCAGGCACTACTACGTGTCCTGCTGCTGCATGCGTCTCAGACCACCCAGCGCCCCCCGCAGGGTGAAGGTGGAAGTTGCGTGATCTTTGCGGAGCCCTTACAGCCCCTTGCATCCTCTTCCCCAGGTTAGTGTAACACTTACGTACGAAAAAACACACCAACACACAATTATTACACTAATACACTTACATTCACACACATTTTTGGGGGGTGGTCACACACGCTCACAGCACTCACACGCTTACGCACACGCACACACACACACGCACATAACATGCAATATACAAATTGTACACATGCATACGTCCATACATGGTTTTGGGGCTTTTTTTTCTTTCTTATTGCATCTTCTTTTTTTGGCTTTCATTTTTTTTTTTTATTGCGAATAACTTATTCGCTAATGTACTGTGCAATACCTTTTGTATTGGGTTTAGACTTACAGTTGGACCAGCAATGGACAGAAGTCTCGGCACAAAGAAAAACATCAAGATCGCTCAAAACCAGATTATTGAAAGACTTTAACTTTACAATGAAAGAATAAAAGTGAAAGAGATAAGGGAGAGAAAGGAGGGTTTTTTTTCCCTCTCTCTCTCTCTCTCTCTCCCCTCCTCTCTCTTTCTCTCTCTCTCTCTCTCTCTCTCTCTCTCTCTCTCTTTCTCTCTCTCTCTTTCTCTCTCTCTCTCTTTCTCTCTCTCTCTTTCTCTCTCCTCTCTCTTCTTCTCTCTCTCTCTCTTTCTCCTCTCTCTCTCTCTCTTTCTTTCTCTCTCTCTCTTTCTCTCTCTCTCTCTCTCTCTCTCTTTCCTCTCTCTTCTTTCTCTCTCTCTCTCTCTCTCTCTTTCTCTCCTCCTCTCTTCTCTCTTCTCTCTCTTCTCTCTCTCTCTCTCTCTCTTCTCTCTCTCTCTCTCTCTCTCTTTCTCTCTCTCTCTTCTTCTCTCTCTCTCTCTCTCTCCCCTCTCTCTCTCTCTTTCTCTCTCTCTCCTCTCTTCTCTCTCTCTCTCTCTCTCTCTTCTTCTCCTCTCTCTTTTCTCTCTCTCTCTCTCTCTTCTTTCTCTCTCTCTCTCTCTTCTTCTCTCTCTCCCCTCTCTCTCTCTCTCTCTCTCCTCTTCTCTCTCTCTCTCTCTCTCTCTCTCTCTCTCTCTCCGGTTTATTCAATTGGTTGGGATTTCGGTTTTTGACTATTATAAAGATAAACCTCCTAAATTTAAATTTATAGTGAAATATGTTGTTAGGGTTGCAAGGGGTCTTTTAACCTCCAGACTAACCTGATCAGGGAGTTAGCTTCTATGTGCCCTTCAGATTTTTGGTACCACTTTTTGGATTTCCAGGCAGGACGGGATCATTTTGTTTTTCTCTCCCTTGCCAGGAAATGGTGGTGTAAATATTTTGTTGTTTTTATTTATTTTTTTCCTTCCCCCCTTTTTTTTTTTTTTTTGGGGTGCTTTTTGACTTCAAAGTGCAGAGAGTTAACGTCTTATGTGTTGAATTATACTCATGAGTGGGGTTAAATGTAAACTTGTTTCTTACAATGTTAATGTCATTAACAAACCGGTTAAAAGATTATTGGGAGCTCTGAGAAACGGCTCATGGGAGACTTATAATAAAATATGGGTCACGGAGTCAAAAAGGCAATTATGGAATAATTTAGAAATTATTTAACGATGTAAGAGAGTATGGAATAAATTATTTTATTTATAACCAGAATAATGATTTTCTGAAAGGATGTACAGATTGACTTCTTTTTTGATGTAAAAAATGCATTTATTGATTTACTTATATATTTTTTTTGTGTATCCTTTTCTCCATATCGATGTTCCCTTTTACTTTCTGTACCCCTCCCACTTTTTTTTTCTTTCCCCCACCCCTTTTGTTATTGTTAAAAAATTCATAAAAAATAAAGAATTATAAAAAAAAAAAAAGATACTAGCCACACGACTAGCCAAAGTTACCTCCTCCATAATTCATATGGATCAAACAGGCTTCATGCCTGCCAAATCCACCACTATGAGTCTACACACATCTCCAACTAGAACACACAAATGCTAGTTCAGGGGTTCTAGTATCACTGGACGCTAATAATGCATTGGATTCAGTGGAATTGCCTTACCTTTGGGAGACAATACAGCGATTTAGATTTGGCCCTAGGTTTCTCAAATGGGCCCAATTATTATACCAAAAGCCCTCAGCCTGTATCAAAGTTAATGGAGCCTAGTCCGCTCATTCCTTCTGGCCAGGGGAATCAAACAGGGGTGCCTACTGTCTCCACCACTTTTTACAGTAGCCATTGAGCCCCTGGCCATCTTCAAGGCTGCAAGTGTTTTGACACTTGTTTTAAATATGGAGCACTTGAGGACAAGCTTGCACTATATGCTGATGATTTACAAGAGGTCTTCCAAATTATTGAGAATTTTGCTACCTTCTCTAAATCTGTTATTCTCCCCCTTGACCAGATACCTTCTCACCCACCCTCTACTCAGGGCCTAAAATGGGTGTCCAAATTCAAATACCTTGGAATCAGTATCTCTACAGAGCTCTCCTCATACACTGCGGATAACATTGAGCCACTTATGGACCAATTTAAACAGTCAACTGTCTGGTCCAAATTACCTATTATGTGGGGCAGGATCAATCTGTATAAAATGTTCTTCCTGCTTAAATTGCTATACAAGCTACATAGTTCTCCTATATGGATTCCAGAGACTATTTTCCGCAAAAGTGAATGCTGTCTTACTCCCCTTTCTGTGGGCCAATCAATCTCCACGTATAGCTTGGACAAAGGTAGTTTAACTCTACCGCACTTGCACTTTCCAGCCAGCCTACCATATTCACAGTTCCATAGCGACATAGATAACCCAGGTCTCCTACTCCTGGCTGCAAGGCTGGGCTCTTTAAAGGGGAAGGAAACCTAGTCGGCGCAAACCACCCACCCTCCCCCTCCCCCCTCCCGTTTGTTGACCACCCTCCCTCCTCCCCCCTGGCCTACCCAGTGTAAATTTCAAAAGGTATCGGTACTGAGATCCTGCTTTGTTTAAACCTCAAATTCAGGCTATAATTCCCTGTATTGTTCACATCTGTATCCCCCCTTCATTGTTTACACTTGTAACGCCTCTATTGTTCACACTCCTAAAGCCCTGTTCTGTTCACACCTGAGACACAAACTGAAAGTGTTCACATTATTCACCTGTTCTCATCTCAGACAAAGGGGCACAAGCAAAGCATTGTGGCACTGTATGTAGCACAGTATGAACTGGTCCTATGTTTCCCTGTCTCTTGCACTATTCTACCTCCCCTATGCACTGTGTGTGCCATACTCTTCCTGCCCTATGCTCCCTGTGTGCGCCATAAATTACCTGTGGAACGTAAGCCTGACGGAGTTTGTTCTGGGGGTTTGTTAGAATTTGGAAATTGTTCTTAGGGGACCCTAAGGTTTTTAATCATGTGCTGTGCAAGTAGGAGTCCTATGGATTTAAGGGTATGTTTTAATATGAATTACATTTTTCACTGCATTGAGCACCAACCATTTTTTTCTCTCTCTCTCTCTTTCTCTTTCTCTCTCTCTCTTTCTCTCTCTCTCTCTCTCTCTCTCTCTCTCTCTCTCTCTCTCTCTCTCTCTCTTTCTTTCTCTCTCTCTCTCTCTCTCTCTCTCTCTCTCTCTCTCTCTCTCTCTCTCTCTCTCTCTCTCGGTTTTATTCAATTGGTTGGGATTTCGGTTTTTGACTATTATAAAGATAAACCTCCTAAATTTAAATTTATAGTGAAATAAGTTGTTAGGTTGCAAGGGGTCTTTTAACCTCCAGACTAACCTGATCAGGGAGTTAGCTTCTATGTGCCCTTCAGATTTTTGGTACCACTTTTTGGATTTCCAGGCAGGACGGGATCATTTTGTTTTTCTCTCCCTTGCCAGGAAATGGTGGTGTAAATATTTTGTTGTTTTTATTTATTTTTTTCCTTCCCCCCCTTTTTTTTTTTTTTTTTGGGGTGCTTTTTGACTTCAAAGTGCAGAGAGTTAACGTCTTATGTGTTGAATTATACTCATGAGTGGGGTTAAATGTAAACTTGTTTCTTACAATGTTAATGTCATTAACAAACCGGTTAAAAGATTATTGGAGCTCTGAGAAACGGCTCATGGGAGACTTATAATAAAATATGGGTCACGGAGTCAAAAAGGCAATTATGGAATAATTTAGAAATTATTTAACGATGTAAGAGAGTATGGAATAAATTATTTTATTTATAACCAGAATAATGATTTTCTGAAAGGATGTACAGATTGACTTCTTTTTTGATGTAAAAAATGCATTTATTGATTTACTTATATATTTTTTTTGTGTATCCTTTTCTCCATATCGATGTTCCCTTTTACTTTTCTGTAGCCCTCCCACTTTTTTTTCTTTCCCCCACCCCTTTTGTTATTGTTAAAAAATTCATAAAAAAATAAAGAATTATAAAAAAAAAAAAAGATACTAGCCACACGACTAGCCAAAGTTACCTCCTCCATAATTCATATGGATCAAACAGGCTTCATGCCTGCCAAATCCACCACTATGAGTCTACACACATCTCCAACTAGAACACACAAATGCTAGTTCAGGGTTCTAGTATCACTGGACGCTAATAATGCATTGGATTCAGTGGAATTGCCTTACCTTTGGGAGACAATACAGCGATTTAGATTTGGCCCTAGGTTTCTCAAATGGGCCCAATTATTATACCAAAAGCCCTCAGCCTGTATCAAAGTTAATGGAGCCTAGTCCGCTCATTCCTTCTGGCCAGGGAATCAAACAGGGGTGCCTACTGTCTCCACCACTTTTTACAGTAGCCATTGAGCCCCTGGCCATCTTCAAGGCTGCAAGTGTTTTGACACTTGTTTTAAATATGGAGCACTTGAGGACAAGCTTGCACTATATGCTGATGATTTACAAGAGGTCTTCCAAATTATTGAGAATTTTGCTACCTTCTCTAAATCTGTTATTCTCCCCCTTGACCAGATACCTTCTCACCCACCCTCTACTCAGGGCCTAAAATGGGTGTCCAAATTCAAATACCTTGGAATCAGTATCTCTACAGAGCTCTCCTCATACACTGCGGATAACATTGAGCCACTTATGGACCAATTTAAACAGTCAACTGTCTGGTCCAAATTACCTATTATGTGGGGCAGGATCAATCTGTATAAAATGTTCTTCCTGCTTAAATTGCTATACAAGCTACATAGTTCTCCTATATGGATTCCAGAGACTATTTTCCGCAAAGTGAATGCTGTCTTACTCCCCTTTCTGTGGGCCAATCAATCTCCACGTATAGCTTGGACAAAGGTAGTTTAACTCTACCGCACTTGCACTTTCCAGCCAGCCTACCATATTCACAGTTCCATAGCGACATAGATAACCCAGGTCTCCTACTCCTGGCTGCAAGGCTGGGCTCTTTAAAGGGGAAGGAAACCTAGTCGGCGCAAACCCCCCACCCCCCCCCCTCCCCCCTCCCGTTTGTTGACCACCCTCCCTCCTCCCCCCTGGCCTACCCGTCCCGCTGGGCAAATGCCCCTAACTTGTTACTTACCCTTCTGCGCAGGTCCGTCCAGGGAGTTCACAGACGACATCTTCTTCCACGCGATCTTCTTCCTGCTTTGAACGGCGCATGTGCAGTAGGATCATTTCGCTGGTACGCATGCGCAGTAGATCCGTACCGGCAAATGATCCTACTGCGCATGTGCCAAAACGCCATTCACAGCAGGAAGAAGATCGCGATTAAAGGCGATTAAGAATTTGCCATATAGACAATTGGCGGATTAGAGTAGTTACTGTTTTCAACAATATCTACCCCCTTCAGAGCCTGGAAATTAACATGCTCATGTTTGGGGCACAAACTGCCAATACTTTCCTTTTACCTACTACTCTGGAAAAATTCTAATCTGCCTCACTTGAAATCTTTGCAGGATTTTGCATACTGCCCATTGTTAGGCGTCAAATTTCTGAGGTATATCCTAGTGGATCAGACATTCCCTTCATACCAGCAGTTAAAGACCAAATTGAACAAGCCAAACTTACATTTTTATAGGTATCTTCAACTTCAACACCATGCTTTTAGAGCTCAATTCTCCTCCCTAGTGGTTTCTTATGCTACCCCCTCAGGTGGAACTTATTTTACATAATATGGAACTAATATCCAGACTGTACCAGGTACTCCTAGGAACAGCTCCTCCACCCTTTGCCGAAGGCCAGGGACGCTGGCCACAGCTCCTACCGGCCCTGAGTGAGGAACAATTGGAGGAGACCACTGAAGTTCTTTATTATGATCTAATTTCCCTGCGCAATAAGAATTCAATACAAATTCATACACCAGCTATATATCATCCCTATAAAGTTACAGAAAAAGGGCCCACAGCCTGAACCTGAATGCCCGAGATGCCAACAACCTGAGGTGTCTTTCCTACACTTAGCGTAGCAATGCCCTCGGAAACAGAGGTTTTCGCTAAAACAGACCAGGTCACTCATGAGAACAACCCTATATTATACCAATAAAAAGAGGTAATTATGTGCTGGATGGGCTATAACTCCCCCACTGTGGCTTAATAGGTTAACCTAATTAACAATGCTCTTCCATCTATTAAGCTTACCTACTTAGCCAGAGGCTGCCCTGGGAAATTTGAAAAGATATGGGACCCATGGCTAGACATCAATCCATTTGAGCTCCCAGAGCTCTAAGACCTATGCCAGCCAAATGGATACTAGGGTATAGTGAATTGGTTACATGTAAGGTACTATGTATGATTAACCTTTGCTATTCCATGTTTTGATGATTATGTTGTTAAAAATTCTTTGATTACCCAAATGTGTGATGGGAAATCCAAGTGTTAACAGCTATTAATACCTGTGAACCAAGTTTTGTATGTACTCCCTTGTAAATTCAAAAAATAAAAACTTAAAAAAAATGTTTAACATAGCTTTGCAGTTAGGTAGTTTGCAGTAGAAAGACATATTTAGCCATTTTAGATTTGTCGTAATGTGTACTTTTGGGTACTGTTAGGGGGTCTCATGGCACATAATACACGTACCGGGTTCTTACAGTTAGGTCCATAAATATTTGGACAGACAACTTTTTTCTAATTGATTGGGAGGCGTTTCATAATACAGGTGGACAGTGTCCCAAAACATACAGCCAAAGCAACCCAGGAGTTTATTAAAGCAAAGATGTGTAATATTCTTGAATGACCAAGTCAGTCACCTGATCTGAACCCAACTGAGCATGCATTTCACTTGTTGAAGACTAAACCTTGGACAGAAAGGCCCACAAACAAACAGTAATTGAAAGCCGCCGCAGAGCATTAAAACGGAGGAAACCCATGTCCATGAGTTCAAGACTTCAGGCTATCGTTGCCAGCAAAGGGTTTTCAACCAAGTAAAAATGAAGTGATTTTGTTTCTCAAATTTTTATGCAATCTTTTTGTTCAACCCACTGAGGCAAAGCGGAGGTAAAGTCTGCAGTTCAACTGCATCTGAGTTTTCATTTAAAATGCATTGTGGTATTGTACAGATCCAAAATTAGAAAAAAATTCTCTGTCCAAATATTTAAGAATAGTGTACATACTGTAGGCAGCCAGCTTTGCAGGTCCTTCGAAACAGAAGACTGCACTATGCAAATTTGGCCAATCGGGAAGCACCACAACATGAGAATTTGTGCAAGCTGTGTCAAGGACATTTTTTCCACTTACTAAGTGTGTCTCCTCTCCTGTAAAAGGAAAGGAAAGGAATGCGGAAAGTAGACAGCAGCAGCATGGTTCGGCTCACACAGCTGGCTCGCATGAGAGAATTCCATGCAGTGCAGGGATCAAAGTGATAGCCAGGTCAGACCCTGCACCAGAGTAAAGTCTATCTGCTTCTGCTTGACCTTTCCATTCCTGACTGATTTTCCACAATTTTGTTCACATCTTGTTGTACATGAAGAAAGTTTTCACTTATTGCTCTGTGACTGTTACTCAAAATATTTTACGTAGTACTGTTTGAGCATATTAAATTAAATTGCCACACTGCCATCCTACTATGAGTTCGCTGGGTATTTATACTTGAAATAATCGCTGTGCCAACCTACTATGAATTCTGTGAGTATTTATACATGAAATAATCTCTGTGCCATCCTACTATGAATTCTGGGGGTATTTATACATGAAATAATCTCTGCGCCATCCTACTATGAATTCTGGGGGTATTTATACATGAAATAATCTCTGCGCCATCCTACTATGAATTCTGGGGGTATTTATACATGAAATAATCTCTGCGCCATCCTACTATGAATTCTGGGGGTATTTATACATGAAATAATCTCTGCGCCATCCTACTATGAATTCTGGGGGTATTTATACATGAAATAATCTCTGCGCCATCCTACTATGAATTCTGGGGGTATTTATACATGAAATAATCTCTGTGCCATCCTACTATGAATTCTGGGGGTATTTATACATGACATAATCTCTGTGCCATCCTACTATGAATTCTGGGGGCATTTACACATGAAATAATCTCTGTGCCATCCTACTATGAATTCTGGGGGTATTTACACATGAAAAAAAATCTCTGTGCCATCCTACTATGAATTCTGGTGGTATTTATACGTGAAAAAAATCTCTGTGCCATCCTATGCCAACCTACTATGAGTTCTGGGGGTACTATACCCAGAATTGCCACTGCATTCATTTATATATTCACAGAGGGTGCGCCGCCACTTTGTGCTGTTCCTAGATTTCACTCTGAAAATCAGGTCAACCTAATCTGTATGCCACATAGTTTGGTAAATCTATGCATATTGGCCATCAAACTGTTTAGTAGACCCCCGACATTCATATTTAGGATGCCTTTTGCTGGTAATTATACATGGACGATAAAATGCTGGAAAGTTGAAGCTTTGAGGAAATTTTCAGGTATTTCACCAAAACCACCAATTTTGGGAAAGCCTTGTGACTCAGTAGTTTGGAGCAGAAAGGCATGGGTACCCATTTTAGATTCAGTAGAATGTGTACTTTCCAAAATTATATTGTTTTGGGAGTAAACGTGTTTTTACCCCACAATAAAATGCAGTCAATGTGTTGATTTTTCATTAGCTAAAGTGACCCACAGGACTAGTTGTATGTGCTAACTTCATTTTGGGGCCTCTAAATGCCAGATACTTTGGTATACCTATGCATAATGGGTATCAAACTGTTTGGAGGATCCCTGGCAATCATTTTTAGGGTGCTTTCTCCTGGTATGTAATGATACATGGGCGATACGATGCTGGAAAGTTGAAGCTTTTCAGGTATTTCACCGAAACGACCAATTTTGGGAAAGCCCTAGGACTCAGTAGTTTGTAGCAGAAAGGAATTTTACTTTGCTAGAATGTGTACTTTAAAAATATATGGTTTTGGGGCTAAAAATATTTTTCTTTGTTTTTACCCCACAAAAAATGCAGTATGTGTGATTTTTCGGTAGCTGAAGTAAAGTCCTGGATGCGTTAACTTCATATTGGGGTCTCTAAATCCCAGATACTTTAGTAATCCTATGCACAATGGGCATCAAACTGTTCAGGGGTCTGCGGAGCAGCAAATTAAAACCTTTGACGTGATTTTTCAGCATTTTAATATATTTTTTTATAAAAACCGCTACATTCAGACAAGCATTGATGTTTGGTACTTAGGAGGAGAGAGACATAGTTACCCATTTTGGAATCAGCAGAATGTTAAATGTACAAAAATATATTGTTTTATTGGCACGTTAAAGCGATATGAGGTTTTCCAAATCCGTTGGATTTTCATGTGTAAAATTAAATATTTTTCTGGTATAAATTCATGTATCAAGAAAAATAGGAATTTTTCTAATTTTTTTGGTATTTAGCGCTTTTTGCAGTATTTGGAAATACATGAAAACTCAGGTAGAAAGCTCAGGTTCTCCTGAAAAAAATAATGTATAGTTTCCCTTTAGAAAATGCTCCTAAAAAACGTCTGGCATTTTGTGCAACTCAAATGCAAAATTTTGCTGGCACTTGAGGGATTAAGCAAACAGAGAGACCTTCTATGGCTGTTTACTCTTGTATGGTAGAGCATTATGCAGAATAAATATAGCTTCTTGCTTGCCCCAGTGTGGCTAGTTAGTTGGTAAAAATGTATCCTGGCTTCCTTCTCCTTTAAAGGAACAGTAACACCAAAAAATGAGTGTTCTAAAGTAATGAAAATATCATGTAGTGTTGCCATGCACTGGTAAAGCTGATCTGTTTTCTTCAGAAACACTACTATAGTTAATATAAACAAGCTGCTGAATAGCAATGGTGGAAATTGAAAAAAGGCTATATGGCACAGGATAAATAGTGGACAACCGAAAACACCATTGTGTTCTACATAACATAATTTAGCTTATCTGCTAAATGCTGTATATCTTGAGCCTTTTCTTCTTTGAATAGCTGCCTCCATGGCTACACAGCAGCTTATTTATATAAACAATAGTAGGGTTTCTGAAACAAATACAGCATTTTTACCAGTGCAGAGCAACACTGCAGTATATTTGTATTATTTAAAAACAATTTCATTTCTTGATGTTACGGATTGTTCATCTTTAAATTAACTTGTATTATGGTGTAGAGTGTTACTCTGAGACAACTTACAGTTGGTTTTCATTTCTTATTTGTGGTTATTTAGTGTTTTATCCAGCAGCTTTTCAGCAATTTCAGCGTGGTGATTGGTACGTCCAAATTACCTAGCAATCATGATTTGATTTTGAGACCGGAATATGAATAGGCAAGAGTCTAAACAGAAATATAAGTAATACAATACATTTGTTGTCTTAAAGGGCATTTGTTTTTTAGATGGGTCTAGTGACACTGAAAGCTAGAAGGCAAATAATTCAAAAACTATTAAAAAGAAAAAATGAAGGCCAATTGAATTTTCTCACTTGCTGCTCACAATGCCATTCACTAGGACAAAATTTTGAATGTTATTCCTTAACAAGCCTTCAAATAATTTGCCCACCACAAATTTACTGGCCTATATTTGCTAGGCTGAGATTGTAATCCCTTTTCAAATATTGGAATGACATCATCTTTTCTCGAATCCATAGGTACCATACCAGATGAAAGCAAATCTGAGAAAAAAGGGGATGGTCTAAAACTGAACAAAGTGCTCTTAGAACCCGGTGATGTATTTTATTAAAGATCATAATGAGTCAGCCACTGACTAGATTGAGCTGAGCCATCAGTGCAGCTATGAAGTGAGCCTGGGAACTCACACTCCTCTATTCTATACACTGAAGAAAATAACGGATTTAGCACATTTGCCTTTTCTGTATCTGTTGCAACCATACTGGTATGGAACAATACTCTCAACCTGCATCTTTTTACTATAAGTAGTTTTTTTTTTTTAGGCAAGCAGTTTTTACCAGTAGAAGGCAATAATACTTTATAATTTAATTGCTTTTAAACTTATATTTTTTGGTGTTACTGTTCTTTTAAAGGTGGTGAACCACCCTGGTAAGAACCCGTAGGCAGTTCTTGTAGGGCCCTATTTGTATGTTCTCCAGTTTTCCTAGATTCCACATTGGTTTCATAATTTTGGCAGTGACCGCAACACAATATCCTAAAAACAAAATTGCATGTTAGATGATGTATCCTAACCACATGTAAAGCACTTTATGGTTCATCCAGACATTCCTCATCCTTGTTACCACATGATGTTGAATGTTGTGAAGAAAAAAAGCACACTTTTCACAACTAAATAAAAACACAACATTAACAAGAAAGGGAAAAAAAAAGAGAAAATGGCTACTTGCTTTTATTAGGAACCAGTTATTGTGATATGTTTTTAAAATGTAGGAGGAAACCCACAGAGATGCGCACACAGATCACTTTTTTTTCCCTTAAAGGAACAGTTCAGTGTGAAAATAAAATCACTGTAAATAGGCTGTGCAAAATAAAAAATGTTTCTAATATAGTTAGTTAGCCAAAAATGTAATATATAAAGGCTGGAGTGAACAGATGTCTAATAAAACAGCCAGAATCCAACTTCCTGCTTTTCAGCTCTATAACTCTGAGCTAGTTAGCGACTTGAAGGGGGGCCACATGGTACATTTCTGTTCAGTGAGTTTGCAATTGATCTTTAGCATTCAGCTCAAATTCAAAAGCAAAAGATATGACCCATGTGGTACCCCCTCAAGTCTCTGATTGGTTACTGCCTGGTAGCCTGGGTAACCAGTCAGTGTAAACTAAGAGAGCTGAAAAGCAGGAAGTAGTGTTCTGACTGACATGTTATACATCAAATCACTCCAGCCTTTATACATTACATTTTTGCCTAACTAACTATATTAGAAACACTTTTTATTTTGCACAGCCTATCTATTTACCCAGTTTTTATTTTTACACTGAACAATTCCTTTAACACTATAAACTGCCACACATCATGGTCTAACTTATTGAGCCTGCATGTAGCACCAACCACACCTTTAAAAATGCATTTGGATGCATTATGCATTAGATGAGCCTGAAGCAGGCGCAGTGTATTTACTTCACGGACATCCAGTATCATCTCTCCATCTCTCCAGTATCTGTCCACTGTAGTATGTATTGGCCCTCCCTTGTGCATTTGTTTGTTTAAAGTGTAGTGTACTTGGCAAGTTTTTATTTTAGGGGACAAAACCTTCAAGAGTCCAATTCGGAGTAATCGCCATGAACCTTTCCTTGAATTTAAATAGCCTGAAATTCCTAGTTCAGTTTCATGCAGTGGGTATGCACTGAGCAGTGCATTTTTGAGCAGTAATAGGTTGCATAGAGTTTCGAGAGGCCATATCCAGTAAGTTAATGAAGGGAGCGACGCTACAAAACTCTTAAAATTGCCTTGTGTTCATCTGCTATAAAACATCATTAGCTGATTTTTACACTGCTGCTATTACCTATGCAAGTCTTACATGCTGGAAATCATGAGCGCTCTAGTAACTCTGCACAATAGGCTGCTGTGCAGCTACTAGATATGTGGGCAATCCCCAGAACAACCAAAGACATAGGGGTCCAGAGACTGCACACAAAATGCTGCTGAAAGTAGCTATGTATTTAGCCACCCACAATGAAAATACACTGGGCTTAATTATAACTATACCCCTTTTTTTCAAAATTCAGAGATTGTACTGAATGTACCTTTTGCTTATTTTAATTGGTAAATGGTGTACACTAAACAGGTCAAAATCTGAAATTAAAAGTCAACAAATTTTACTTTTGAGTCATACATGCGCAGTCAAATCAACAGTCCACTAAGACATTCCCGTTATCTCAAAGACTAACAGGCTGTAGCTGAGAATAGGGACTGTTTATAAAGAGGACTTTTCACTGGACTGCTGATTTGTTATAATTGTGCTTGTATGAAACAAGTAAAATGGGACTTTTAGATTTTTCCCTGTTTAGTAGTGTGTGTGTGTGTGTGTTCCAAAACCATTTATGTTAGAAGGCAGAACGTATGTACAACGCAGAAAGTATGTACAGCATAAGCCCTATTAATTAAAGCAGTGTTGATAAATGGGGTACACTGTTCCCTTTAAAACTGATGATGAGCACTTCACCTAAAAAGTTACAAGAGTGGGTTTGGCATTTCCTCACCAGTAGAGAATGTGCCCTATGTGTTGTCTTAGAGCCAGTGTCTCATTAAGAGAATACAGTTAATACTTTTTTTGTCCAAAATAGCTACCCACTGTTACATATCTGACACTACTCATCTATGTATTTAAAAAATTAAGGATTTAATTTTAATCTAATCAAAACCTTTTTGGTTCAATAGAATTGTTGGTGTTGAGGTGGGTAAGAAAGACGTGCTTTTAAGGCTTTCAAGTTAGCTGAAACAGCCAAGACATTTATAAAGTACAAGGAGGCCAATAAATCATGCAAAAAAGCTAAAATCGATATGGAAAAGGGTATTGCAGCAAGCAGTAAAAATAATCCAAAATAATTTTTTAAATATGTAAATAGTAAAAAAAAAATATCGGATATTCTGAACTGTTCGTTTTCGTCTGAATACACAAATGATGGAACCAGTTAATGAAGGTTTCCTTTTTAATAGTCCCAATTTTAGTAATACAATTAATAATGCATGGTTCCCACATGAAGAAATTTAAGGGACTGGAACATGTAAAGATAAAAAAAGGTCTGGGGCCAGATGATATTTATCCCAGGGTACTTAGCAAGCTTAGCTCTGTGATTGCCAAACCTCATTACTTAATTTTTTAGAATTCATTGAGGTCTGGCATTGTGCCGAGAGACGGACGAATTGCTAATGTGGTACTGCTTTTCAAAAAGGGACCACATTCTCAGACTCAAAACTATATGACTGTTAGTCTGAGATCAATGGTAGGAAAGCTTTTCAAAGGGTTAATAAAGGATAAGATACTGGACTTCATAGCAAATCATAATACTATGTGTTTGTGCCAGCATGGCTTTATGGGTAATAGATCTTGCCAGACTTACTTAAAGGGATGCTGTCATGGGAAAATGTTTTTTTCAAAACGCATCAGTTAATAGTGCTACTTCTGCACTGGAATCCAATTCTCAAAAGAGTAAACAGATTTTTTTTATATTCAATTTTGAAATCTGATATGCGACTAGACATATTGTCAGTTTCCCAGCTGCCCCAGTCATCTGAATTGTGCCTGCACTTTAGCATGGAACTACTTTCTGGCAGGCTGTTATTTCTCCTACTTAAAGGGATACTGGCATGGGAAATTTTTTTTTTCTCAAAATAAATCAGTTAATAGTACTGCTCCAGCAGAATTAAAGGGATACTGTCATGGGAAAAAAAAAATGTTTAAAAATGAATCAGTTAATAGTGCTGCTCCAGCAGAATTCTGCACTGAAATCCATTTCTCAAAAGAGCAAATAATTATATTCAATTTTGAAATCTGACATGGGGCTAGACATATTGTCAATTTCCCAGCTGCCCCAAGTCATGTCACTTGTGCTCTGATAAACTTCAATCACTCTTTACTGCTGTACTGCAAGTTGGAGTGCTATCACCCCCCCATTCCCCCCCATCAGCCAAACAAAATAACAATGGAAGGTAACCAGTTAACAGCTCCCTAACACAAGATAACAGCTGCCTGGTAGATCTAAGAACAGCACTCAATAGTAAAAACCCATGTCTCAATGAGACACATTCAGTTACATTGAGAAGGAAAAACAGCAGCCTGCCACAAAGCATTTCTCTCTTAAAGTGCAGGCACAAGTCACATGACCAGGGGCAGCTGGGAAATTGACAAAATGTCTAACCCCATGTCAGATTTCAAAATTTAATATAAAAAAATCTGTTTGCTCTTTTGAGAAATGGATTTCAGTGCAGAATTCTGCTGGAGCAGCACTATTAACTGATTCATGTTGAAACATTTTTTTTTCCCATGACGTATCCCTTTAATGTAACTCAGTGGGACTTGGCTTTTACTATTGAGTGTTGTTCTTAGATCTACCAGGCAGCTGTTATCTCATGTTAGGGAGCCGATATCTGGTTACCTTCCCATTGTTCTTTTATTAGGCTGCTGGGGGTGGGGGGGAGGGAGGGGGTGATATCACTCCAAATTGCAGTACAGCAGTAAAGTGACTGAAGTTTATCAGAGCACAAGTCACATGACTAGGGGCAGATGGGAAACTGGCAATATGTCTAGCCCCATGTCTGATTACAAAACTGAATCTAAAAAAATCTGTTTGCTCTTTTGAAAAATTGATTTCAGTGCAGAATTCTGCTGGAGCAGCACTATTAACTGATTTGAAAAATTGTTTTCCCATGACAGCATCCCTTTGATTTCTTTTTATGAGAAGGTGAGCAGGGACCTTGATTCTGGAATGGCAGTGGATGTTATCTACTTAGAATTTGCTAAACCATTTTATACAGTGCCACATTCCTTAAATAAAGGAATGTTTGCCTGGAACATAGTGTTTGTACCTGGATAGAGAACAGATTAAAAGATTACAGAGTGGTGGTAAATGGAACATCTTCTAATGGGACCAGTGTTATTAGCGGAGTTCCGCAGGGCTCTGTACTTGGTCCTTTGCTTTTCAACTTGTTTATTAATGACCTGGAGGAAGGCATTGAAAGTACTGTTTCTATTTTTGCTGATGATACAAAATTGTGCAGTCACTTTGCAGAATGATGCGACTAAGTTGGAAAAATGGGCAGCAATCTGGAAAATGAGGTTCAGTGTTGATAAATTAGGGATGCACCGCAACCACTATTTTGTATTCAGCCGATCCCCCTAATCCTTTGTGAAAGATTCGGCCGAATACCAATCCAATCTTAATTTGCATATACAAATTAGGTGTGGTAAGGGGAAAACTTTTTTACTTCCTTGTTTTGTGACAAAAAAGTCACAACCCCCCCTTAATTTGCATGTACAAATTAGGATTAGATTCGTCCAAATTTGTCTGAAAAAGACAGAATCCTGGCTGAATCCAGAACCGAATCCTGGAGTTGGTGCATCCCTATGATAGATGCAAGTTATACACTAAGTGTTGGGAATTTCCTTAAAGTGGACCTGTCATCCAGACATAAAGATCTATATAACAAAAAGTCATTTTCAAATTAAACATGATATCCAAATTTATTTTCTAATTAAAGCATTCATAGCTGTTGTAAATTCATTTAAAAAATCTCAGCTGTCAATCAAATATTGCCTGCCCCTCCTAAGCACTTCCTAGATGTTTCTGCTCTCCCCACAGTCGCCCTCTCTCTTTACCATTTAATTTTGTAGTAAGTGCAGGGGGGTGGACATAAGGTTCCCCCATTCTTGTGCACAAACAAGATTTTGAGCTGATGCAAGGCTTGCCTTAATAACAGTGTTCACAAAATGTCTCCTGCCTGCTTGCTATAATTATGAATTCCCAGATTGAAGATCACTATTCAAATGTATACAGTGTAATTAAAGTTTATTTTGCTTTACAAATGTGATAAAATGGGATTTTATAATAATTTTTACAGGTGACAGGTCCCCTTTAACTGAGAAGGATCTATGTTTTTTGTGGAAAAATTGTCTAATTCCAGGCACTGTCATTCTGTGGCCACTAAAGCAAATCAAGAACTGTCTTGCAAAAACTTAAGGGATGAAAACATAATTAGTCCTCTTTATAGGTCCCTGCTAAGGCCTCACATGTGGTATGCAGTGTAGTTTTGGGCTCCAGTCCTTATGGCAATAAATGAGCTGGAGAGAGTGCAGAGACATGCAACTTAACTGGTTACATGCATGGAAGATTTACATTATGACAGTAGACAAGGTTGGGGTTGTTTTCTCTAGGGGGAAAAAGGTGCTTCCGAGGGGACATGATTACACTTTACAAGTATATTAGAGGACATTAAAGACATATAGCAGGGGGCCGCACCTGAGGCCACCCCCAGACTGGAGCAGTGATGTCTAACTTCTGTTATACCAAGGGCCAGTATTTTTCTGGACTACATGGTCGAGGGCCGATAATGGAAGCCAGTTTTAGCCACTCAGTTTTTAAACCACACCCATGTTACCACAAGACCATGTCCACGTTTTGTGGTAGCACACCAAAAAACTAAATGGTCGGTGCTCACTGCAGGGATGTCAATCATGTGAAAAAAGTTGTCACGTCCAGGCAGAGCATTGGGCAGGGCAGATCGCACGGCACGCCCAGGCAGAGCATTGGGCAGGGCAGATCGCACGGAAGCCCAGGCAGAGCATTGGGCAGGGCAGATCGCACGGCAGTCAGAGGGCAGGGAGCATTGGACAAAGCACAAGGCAGGGAGCATTGGACCAGCAGAACAAACCAGGAGACCGGGAAACTATCAGGACCACTCTAAGATGTACTACATACAGTGACACAGGGCTGTTGCCCCTTAAGCAGTTTGTATGAGTGTAAACAATGTGGGCAGTTTCAGTCTGGGTCTCGGGTGTGAACAGTGCAGGGCTTTAGGAAGTGAACAATAGAGGTGTCACAAGTATGAACAATGTAAATGGGATTACATGTGTGACCAACAAGGGATTAAAGTCTGAATTTGAAGTTTAAACAATACAGGGGCCAGTTAATATCTGTAGTGATACATTTTAAAATTTACACATGGTAAGCAGACACGCAGCAGTGTGGGGGGCCACACAAGCGGACCGCCTGTTGGACAGCCGTGGACTAGAAGAAAGAAACATTCATTTGAAGCAACATAGGTAGTTCTGGAATGCCCTGCTGGGTGGTGTTGTGATGGCTGATTCTGTTAATGCTTTTAAGAGTGGTTTGGATGATTTCTTGGACAGACAATATCAAAGGCTATTATGATACTAAATTCTATAGTTAGTATAGATATGGGTATATATAATTTATGTGAGGGTACAGAGGGGGGGTGTATGGATTCTGGGTTTCATTTGGAGGGGATGAACTTGATGGACTTGTTCAACCCGATGTAAAACTATGTTCTGCATATAATATTTGGGTGTTCTACTCTCATTTCTGTTGCAGGAGAATGAAAAATCCCCCAGTCAGAACAGAAAAGCCAAGGATGCCACGGCAGACAGTGGCAAAGGTAAGTGGAGAAAATATACAATATAATATGTTTTATTCTTGTTTTAAGCCTTAAAGGGGATCTATCGCGAAAATCAAAATCTCCTAATGGATAGTTGAGGTGAAAATAATATCTCCAAATATATTTCTTTAGCGGAAATGCTTACTTTTTTTGTAAAATGACATTTTACTACATGCAATGAGGGTGCTTTCTCTGAGAGACTGTTCAAGCTACTGCTGAATGGGAGTGGCTTCTCACTAGCTATGATGTCATTTAGCAACTAGCAAAGTCCCACCCTCCTCCATGCTGAATAGCATCCTCACACCAACTGTTACTCTGGAAGCTCCGTTTGAGGAAAGTAAGGCTGTCATGTTTGCACATTCTCCCAGTCAAGTACAGACAGAGTGACTGGTAAATATTCTACTGAGTCCCTGCCCCCTTGTTCTCCCCCCCCCCGCTGGGTCTGCTTCCTCTATAGTTACGCCACTGACCACCTTTACTCTGACACTATTGGTGTTGCTTGCTCCTTTGAAGACCCATACCCCAAGTGTGCATCTAGGTCTATGCAATAAAATTAGGAGTAGTATGTGTTACCTGAAGTTGTAGTAAGCACTACTTAACACTGACTTACCTTGTGTGTAATGGGTGTGTGTACCCTGCAGCCTTTCAATTGGGATTGCACTACAACTACTGGGCATATCTTGAAGTTGTATATCAACAACAGACATTTCTGAAAATCACCTAAAAATATTGCAATTGGCTGCATTTATTTCACCCAATTTCTTACATACAACTGGAAAACACCATAAATATTAACGACAAGAGTCTACCGAACAGTTTGTTGCCCAATATGCATATATATACTAAAGCAGCTGGCATGTACGGACCCCAAATAAAAATAGTGCATATGAATTTTCTCCGCTGCCGATTCGCATTCTATGAACAAAGACCAGAGACTATGCATTGAGTGCCACAAGACCCTCCTAACAGCACAAAGCCCCCCCAAAATCACATATTTTTGGAAAGTACACAAATCCAACAAAGACAAAGATGTCTTTCTACACCAAACTACCAAACTGCAAAGCTTTTCTAAACGTAGAGGGTTTTTCCGACATTTCAGAATATCTCCTAAAAATGTTGCAGTTTGCCGCATTTATCTCACACAATGTTTTACGAACAAAGAAAAATCACCATAAATATGGACGTCTGAGGTCTACTGAATAGTTTGATGCCCAATATGCATAGTATGTAAAGACCCCAAATTAAAGACGTGCATATGAATTTTCACTCTGACCAACTCAGCTGCTGAAAACAGAGCCCCGACTGTGTTATGTGCCATAAGACTCACAAACTAAAAATATCCCCAGAAAACCATATATTTTTGGAAAGTACATATTCTGACGGATCAAACAAGGTAAAATACATCTTTGTATACCAAACCACCAAACAGCAAAACTATACTAAAGATACATAAGGAACAATAATAACAGCGTAATTAGTGGCCAAAATAGATTATCCAATAGTCATGCTGCCAAAATAAACAGTTTTTAGGGGGGGAAAAACACAAATTGGTAGAATGAAAAAGTAAAAAAAATTAAATGTGTGTACACTTCCAAAAATGTTGTGACAGTGTGTAAGTGTGTATATAAGTGCATATAAGTGTAAAATAAAAAATGCAAAAAAAAAATGTTTTTGCTAAAAAATGTGTGTAAGAGTGTATAAATGTATGTAAGTGTGTAAAATAAAGACCACTTACCGTTCCTGGGCGATCTGATGGCTGCAGGAGTCCTGAAGACTCTGTCTGCAGAGATGGCGAGCAGGAAGTGCGTGGGCGTCGCAGGAGCATGAAGTAAGAGGAGGAAGCGGTGCAGCAAGGCAAACGCAAGATCCGATGCGTCTGCCTCTTTTAGGTCGGGCCTGCGACAACCCTGTCGCAGGACTGACATGACAGCCCCCTAGCCTCGTTGCCCAGGGGACTGTCAATGCTGCTAAAGTTCTGCAGAGGCGGCTAAATTCGCAGATGCAGACTACAGCACTTATAACTGCAAGCACGTACGGGGTACGTGCTTGGCAGTTAAAGCCCTTGCCTGCCTGTACGGCGTACGTTCTTGGCAGGCAAAGGGTTAAGGGAAGAGGCAGAAATAAAAATTAACTAACTAAAAAAATTAAATTTTGTGTCAAATTGCACAATGGACACACAGACTGACTCTCCAGGGAAAGTGTTTTCAGCAAGTGAATGGTTAATGATGCCCAGAGATTAGGGGTTAATCAGGCAGTTTATGAGCTTTGCTATGGAGGGGAAACCTGATCTGGAGGCCAGAGGAGTACAGAATACACAGCACAACTAGTACACAGGTAGAACCATCAGTGTCACTGGCATATTGAAAATTAAAGGGAAACTAAACCATGGGAATCTGATATGGGTATAAACGGCTTGTTCAAATGTTCATTATGCTGTAGGTTAAAAAGTGCCCAGTGTGTCATTGCCCCAGTTACACAGCACAATATGGGGTGTAGCCAGGTTGATCTGTGGGTAACGGACGAGAGACCATTAAGCATCGGTAGCTCAGTGGCTTCAAAGCTTCTTCGATGCTTTGCCTTAGATTTATGAAGAAACTCCTTCTCTCCCCGAGCCAGCACCCCCCCCTCTGCAGCCAGCAAACCCCCCCCCCCGGAACCCGTCCCCCCCTCTGCAGCCAGCAAAACCCCCCCCCAGCCAGCACCCCCTAGAGCCAGCTCCCCCCCTGGAGCTAGCACCCACCCCTTGCAGCCAGCATCGTAGTTTGCTAAGTTTAAAAGCTCCGTGTTTCACAGTAACCTGCTCTTCCTCTGCAGCTCCCCCTTCCTCCCCTTTCAGTAGGCATGTGGAAATAAAGGTGGACTGATTACTTACAACTTTCCTTCCCTGTCACACATTAGCTTGTATGCGAGTACTGAGATTCGGGAGTATGCGGCTCCAGATTGATGTTGCTGCTTAGCTAATACTCCCGTGTCTCATGTTTATGTTTCTTATAGTGTAGTGAAGTTTTTAATTGATTTCTGTGAAGTTTGTAATTGATTTCTATTACAAGAAACATACTCTCTACCACAGAAGAACTTATTGATGCTTGTTAATGCTTTGTTCCCACGGCAGCCTCCCTCAAATTCTAGGTAGAGGTTAAATTTCTCCAGGCTGAATGTCTCGTAAGCATCACAAGAGTTTGGAAAGCAAGTCTGTTAGAGGCAGCATGATATTGTGCATGCTCACAAGTTCCAGAGGCTGACACTTTCCAAGTTAACTATGGTGTATTAAATCTGTTTTAAGGGGATAGCATTTGGATTATGTCTGATTTCTGTTAAAGAAGAAGGGAAGGTCTTTTAACTTGGGGGTGCCAAAAGTTAGGTGAAGTTAGTGAATCCGCGGCCGGTGCTCCTATCAGAAGAAAATTGCATTGACCCGGGATTCTTCCAGTGAGCACCACGGAGCGAGCACTTTCTATCTTAAAATTTCCCGGGGCAGACACATACACAATTGAATGAAATAGGCAACTTTTTCATTCAAGTTCATCGCATGCACAGCATGCATAGTTTTGGGGGGCAAAGGTAGAAAAAAGTACGTTCACCCCAGAAAACCATATACAGTATTTTCGGAAAGTACACATTCCTCCGAATCCAAATTAGGTTTGCATGTCTTTCTACTCCAAAGCACCAAGCCGCAAACCTTTCCTAAATTTGGCGATTTTGGTGACATTTCCAAAAATCACCTCAAAACTTCCACCCTGCAGCATCGTTTTTCCTGCATACTATTAGGTATCAAGACAAATCACCTCAAATATGAAAGCCTCGGGTCCTCTGAATAGTTTGATGCTCAATATGTATAGGTTTACCTAAGCACGTGGCATATAGGGGCCCCAAAATGAAGACTCCCCCATATGATCTGTCATTTCAGGTACTGCAAAATCATCACATTTACATCGTTGGGGGGGGGGGGGGCAAAGGTAAAAAAAGTGTGTTCACCCCAGAAAACCATATATTTGTGGAAAATACACATTCCCCCCGAATCCAAATTGGGTACACATGTCTTTCTACTCCAAAAGACCAAGCTGCAAACCTTTCCAAAATTTGGTGATTTTGGTGAAATTTCCAAAAATCGCCTCAAAATTTCCATCCGGCAGCATCGTATTTCCTACATACTATTCGGTATCAAGATAACTCACCCCAAATATGAAAGCCTGGGATCCCTTGAACAGTTTGATGCCAAATATGTATGGGTTTACCGAAGCACGAGGCATATAGGGGACCCAAGATCAAGACCCCCCCCCCATTTCATTTCAGGTACTTCAAAATTCCCCAGAATCCAAATTGGGTATACATGTCTTTTTACTCCAAAGGACCAAGCTGCACAAAGACCCCCGAAAACCATATATTTTTGTAAAGTACACATTCTGACAAATCAAAAATAGGTAATTGTCTTTCTACTCAAAACTACCATGCTGCAAAGCTAAGCTAAATGCAGCGGTTTTTGACATTTCTGAAAATCGCCTAAAAATATTATGCCGATTTGCTTTCTGTGAATAAAGATTTGTGACTGCGTATTATGTGCCACAAGACCACCCAACAGCACAGAGACTCACAAAACCATATGTTTTTGGAAACTATACATTCTGACGAATCCAAAATAGGTAATTTTCTTTCTACTCCAAACTACTATACTGCAAAGCAACGCTAAAAGCAGTGTTTTTTTTACATTTCTGAAAATCGCCTAGAAAAATTGCAATTGGCCGCATATATCTCCCAATTTCTTGCGTACAATTGTAAACCACCCTAAATATTGATACCAAGCGTCTACTGAACAGTTTGATGCCCAATATGCATAGATATACCAAAGCAGCTGGCATGTGCGGACCCCAAATAAAAATAGTGCAGAATAACAGCAGAAAGACCCCCAAAACCATATATATTTGGAAAGTACACATCCAAAATAGGTAATGATATCTTTCTACTCGAAACGACCATACTGCAAAGCTACGCTAAAGGCGGTAGTTTTTATGACACCTAAGGCTACTGATCCGGCCAGGCAATCAATGCACATTCCCTGATGCCCTGTCTGAGTAATTCAATAAATATGCAAGTGTATGTATTTTAAAAACAGGGTTTTTTGGTTAAAAAGTTGTGATCATAAAATTAATAAGCCACCATACCACGTCAAGGTAAACCCCAAACGGTGGTCCCTACCTTGTTTACTTCTGGTCATAGTATAAAATGTCTTTTACTTCTCTGCTTAATAGCATTACTTAGAGTAAATATGTCCTGTGCCTTGGATCCAGCCCAGTTTGAAACCAACGCTCACGAGACACTAATTACACCTATTAATAACAAATTACACCTATCACACTCCTCATATAGCTTTCCTTTTCATTTCTTGCTTACATCTATACACACACACCTACCTACACACTCCTACCTACACACACACCCCTACACACACACACACGTAACTATAAGCATCATTTCACCTTGCCTTTAATTTTTTTCCACTATCACATTTTTTCTAAAATGGGCATTGGTTTGGGCAGTCTCTCCCTCTTAAAAGCCGCATAAGCAGGTGGTGGGGGAGGATTTAGCCAACATGTTGAAACCAAGGCTCAGGAGATATTTACATTAAGTTACTCCTCTATTAAGTAGAGAGGTAAAAGACCTTTTATACTATGACCAGAGATAAACAAGTTAGGGACCACCGCTTGGGGTTTACCTTGACGTGGTATGGTGGCTTATCAATTTTATTATCATAAATTTGTAATAAAAAAAACCCTGTTTTTAAAATACATGCACTTGCATATTTATTGAATTACTCAGACAGGGCATCAGGGAATGTGCATTAATTGACTGGTCAGATCAGTAGCGCCTCCATTGTATTTAAATTTAAAATGTATTAAAATTAAGTATTTAAATGCATTAAAATTTTGTATTTAAATGTGTTAAAAAATAAGTGAAAAAACCCCTATAAGTGTGTGTTAGTGTATGCATGTGTACAGCGCTAAAAAGTGTATAAATGTGTTTATATTTGTATGTAAGGGTGTACATGTCTGAAAAAAAAAAAAAAAGCCAGAGAATCAAAGAAAAACGACGACTAATAATAAAACTAGCAATAAGTCTACTGTGTATATCTAAATACATGTATGTATTAGTGATAAAAAAGGGCCACTAGGTGAAGGGGGGGGGGTCCTGGTAAGTCCTGATGCAGAGATGGCAGGTCCTGATCACAGAGCCGGTGCAGGAAGTGCGTGGGCGTCGCACTACCACGAGGTCACAGAGGGAGGAAGTCGCAGGACTTAACGTGAACCCCCCTTGGCTCGTTGCCTAAGGGGTAGGGGGCTTCTCTGACTCGCTAAAGCCGCCAGTGCAGTGAGGAATCTTTTTAAAGCAAAGCACGTAGGTACTTGTCTGAATTGTGTCCCACTCACAAAATCACAATGTTATACACACTTAAACCTATAAAGCATGTATAGGTTATTTATTATTTATTAAGTTATTTATTGCACTAGGCTTGTATTCATAGTAGCATAGTAAGTTTGGTTGAAAAAGACACGCATCCATCAAGTTCAACCTTTTAATTCTATATATAACCTATTTACTTGTATGGCCCTACTTGTCTGTGCGGGAAGTCTGGGGTTAAGTTGCTCTTCTCTGGAGACATGACAAACTAATTGACTCTTTTCAGTCTCCTCCTTCCTGCTGTCGCCTGTGGGGCATGGTATCAAAACGCTTTGGCAAAATCCAAATAGATCACATCTACTGCCCCCCACTGTCCAGCATCTTACTTTCCTCATCATAAAAAGCAATCATATTTGTCTGTCATGACCTATCCTTCATAAAGCCATGCTGATTGCTGCTCATAATGCCATTCACTAGGACAACATTTTGAATGTGATCCCTTAACAAGCCTTCAAATAATTTGCCCACCACAGATGTCAAATTTACTGGCCTATAATTGCCAGGCTGAGATCATAATCCTTTTTAAATATTGGAATGACATCAGCTTTTCTCCAATCCAGAGGTACCATACCAGATGAAAGAGAATCTGAGAAAATCAGAAATAGTAGCTCGTCTAAAACTGAACTAAGCTCTCTTGATGTATGCCATCAGGCCCTGGAACCTTGTTTACATTATTTTTTATTAACGCTTTATGAATCATATCCTAAGTCAGCCACTGACTAGATTGAGCTGAGCCATCAGTGCAGCTATGAAGTGAGCATGGGAACCTAGACTCCTCTATTGTATACACTGAAGAAAATAACTGATTTAGCACATTTACCTGTTATGTATCTGTTACAACCATACTGGTACCATTATATAAAGGAGCAAAACTCTTAACTCACATCTTTTTACTATTATACTTAAAAAACTTTTTGGGTTAGTCTTAGCCTCCACCGCTATGCAATCTTTATTTCCTTTCTTTGCCTTTCCGGATTGCAGTTTTACAGCATTTATTATAGTGTTTATGATTATTAAATATTCTGTCCCAACAGACTTGTAGTTTTTTTTAAATGCCTTTCTCTTCTTTCCTATTAACTTCTTTACTTCTATATTAAGCCACATAGGTTGATTTACTCCTTAAGGCAATAAATTGAGAACATTTAATATAATTTTAAATCATAACCATTTCTATGTTTTTAGATGAAAACATAATGCCACAATCAGTGCTCTAAATGGCAGCCCTCAAGGCACTAAAATTAGCTTTTCTGAAATTCATGTTTTTTGTTTCCCAGTGTACATTTGTTTTTTGCAGCAGACATTAAATGATATACCATTGTGGTCACTATTACCCAGGGGTTCGATGACTTGCACATTTGCTATAAGTTCTTGGTCATTTGAGATCATTAGATCCAGAATAGCATTTTTTTCTAGTTGGCTCCTCAACAACCTGTGCCATAAAATTGTTATGCAATAAGTTTATAAACTTGGGTAATTAAAATCCCCATTATCATTACTTTACCAAAACTAGCAGCCTTTTCTATTTGCATCAGGAGTTTCCTCCTCCTCACTTACATTAGGGGTGTATAGCATACCCCTACAATTAATTTGCTGGACTCTTTAGAATTGGTGAAGAACGCCACCCATAAGACTTCTGCCCCCTCATTTTCTCACATAACCTCCTCCTTTATACATTTAGGTCCATTAATTTTTAGACAGACAACTTTTTTTGTTCAACAATTTTTGTTCTGTACATTACCACAATGAATTTTAAGTGACACAACCCAGATGCAGTTGAACTGCAGACTTTCAGCTTTAATTCAGTGGGTTGAACAAAAAGATTGTATAAAAATGTGAGGATTTTTTAACGCAATCAATTCATTTCAGGGGCTCAAAAGTAATTGGACAATTGACTCAAAGGCTATTTCATGGGCAGGTGTGGGCAGACATACTCCTCCTCCTTTTCTATTGGCTCTGTCCCTCCGAAACAAAGTATAGCCGTTGATATTAAAGGACTAGTAGCATCGTTTTTTTTAATTAAAAAAATAAAAATTATAGCCTGCATATAATACCCATGACCTAATAGATATTCATTATTCACCCTCCTTTTGCCTGAAAAGTCCCCAGTAAAAACTCGCCTCCATGGTTTGAACTGACTTTAGAAAAACGGCGATGTGGCGACCAATCCTTCCCTATTGAAGTACGTGCGCACCCCAGACAAGGACTTCCGGCAGGAACCCGGAAGTCAGAAGCGCTTCAGAGCAGTGCAGCCGGCAACCAGTGCTCAAATTCTCCCTCTTCTTGCTGTGTGTTTTTTTTAATTTTTGTATATTTGTATGACGAGTCGCTGAGGGTAGTGAAAGGCAGAGTGAGATCAGCGACGGGTAGAGGAACACGGAAGGAGGGGGAGGAAAGTTGAAAGCAGGGTGATGGAACAGCAGTGAGGGGGGTGAGAGGTACGGGGAGGGGGGAGAGAGGCTGCATTGAAAGCAGACGCATAGTAAGAGAAAAGGCTGGGTGAAGGACAGTGATGGAACGGCACAGAGAGGAGCATGGAGGTGGGGGAGGAAAGTTGAATGCAGGGCAATGGAAAGGCAGTGAGAGGTACACGGAGGGGGGGGCTGCATTGAAAGTGGACGCACAGTAAAAGAAAAGGCTGAGTGAAGGAGAGTGATAGAACGGCAGTGAGTGGAGGAGGGCGAGGAAAGTTGAAAGCAGGCCGATGGAACGGCAGTGAGAGGTACACGGAGGGGGGGGGCTACATGAAAGTGCATGCTGAAAAGTATTCAAGCTGGAGTACTTGGTTGCTACGTGACATCACCTCCTGAAGTGACATCACGAAGACCCGGAAAGAGGCACACAGCTGCGCGCACATAGGGGAGAGAAAGAAAGATGAAGATAGAAGATGGCGGGACGCCGTGGGACAGCGCCAGTTTGTTTTTTCGAATGTCTTGCTCAAACAGCAGCATATTGGGGGTAAGAAATGTATATTAATTTTTTTTTATTGTGAATAAAAAATGACGTTATTGGTCCTTCAACTGCCCAGTCATGCAACTCATTCAGCCTAGTTTCGGCCACACCAACGACATCATATTTTCCCTCCAGCACCTCTCCCATTTTACCAGTCAGACCCCTTGCATTTGCAAACAGTCTATGGAGACTACAAAACAGTAACAATATTATGGTATATATGTATGCTTTTTGTTTGTTGGCAAATGCCACAGACTGAAATAAATTACTTAATTTTAGAATATGTGCATGAAATAATATTAATTGATCTTGTCCTAATCTGGCTACCTCTGTCTACTATAGCACACTCACCACTGCCCTTAATGAGCTTGCTCCTGCCAAAACTTGAATGCACTAGATCTGCTAAACTGCTTCAACCTTGACATACTGCATATACAAAAGCTCTCCAAAGACACTTGAGCATCGCTGGTACAAATAACGCTTAGAATCAGACTTTTGGAGCTACAAGTCAGCCCTGCGCTCCTATAACACCAGCCTTTCCCTAGCCAAACAAATGTACTTTACTACACTCATTAACTCCCTTTCTAAAAATCCTGCCCAACTTCTCTACCTTAACCTCTTATTTCCCCTTCCCCACTCCCTCCATGCACATCTGTCTCTGCTCAAGATATTGCTGAGCACTTCAAAAACAAAATTTGACACCACCAGGTGACATTACACTATTGACCCCCCCCTAGACATTCACCAGCTGTCTCTTCTGTGTTCCTTCTCCCCTCATTGATGAGAAAGTGTCAAAATGTTTGGCTTATTCTCACCTTACTACCTGCCCACTTGATCCCATTCCTTCCAAACTTCTCTGCAATGCCAATCCCTGTCTAAGCAAAGCCTTAACTCATCTATTTAATTTCTCTCTCTCAACTGGAATATATCCTTCTCTTGATCCCTCCAATTTGATAACCTCCGACCTATCTCTATGCTACCTTTCATCCCTAAACTACTTGAGCGCCTAGTTTACCACCAACTACCAACTCGACTAACGCATAACCTGCTGGACCCTCTGCAATTTGGTTTTAGGAAACAACACTCCGCTGAAACTGCCCTAACCCGACTAATGACCTTCAGCAAAAGCCAAGAACCACATCTCACTCACTACCAATACAGCTTGATTTCTCAGCTGCATTTGACACTGTGGATTTTCCGCTCCTCCTCCAATCCCTCCATTTGTTTGGCCTCGGTGACACAATCATGTCCTGGTGTCTCCTACAATGGAGTATTATCTTCTCCCCTACTTCTTTCTTTCTGGTTTCTCAGGGCTTTGTCCTGGGTCCCTTATTATTTTCTTTCTATACTTCCTCCCTCATTAAACTACCGTATATGCTAGAGCAGGGGTCCCCAACCTTTTTTTATCCGTGAGCCACATTCAAATGTAAAAAGAGTTGGAGAGCAACACAAGCATAAAATATTCCCTTGGGATGCCAAATAAGGGCTGTGATTGGCTATTTGGTTGCCCCTATATGGACTGGCAGCCTACAAGAGGCTCTACTTGGTACTATACTTAGTTTTTATGCAATTAAAACTTGCTTCCAAGCCTGGAATTCAAAAATAAGCATCTGCTTTGAGGACACAGAGAGCAACATTCAAGGGGTTGGAGAGCAACATGTTGCTCGCGAGCTACTGGTTGGGGATCACTGTGCTAGAGTATAAGCTGACCCGAGTTTAAGCCGAGGTACCTCCTTTTACCTGCAAAAACTTGTAAAACCTATTGACTCGAGTGTAAGCTTAGGGGTGAGACATGCATTTAAGGACATCTTCAGCAGGTGACACGCTCCTGCGTGCGCCTCTTACTTACTGATCCGAAGAGGCTGCAGTCACAGCTCTGTGCTGCCCACACTTGCTGTTGTAAGGGTATACATACATTACATACATATATACATAAATACATTACATTTACATACACATACATACATACATTACATACACATACATTCATTACATACACATACATACATTACATACACATGTATACATTACATACACATACAGTGGTGTGAAAAACTATTTGCCCCCTTCCTGATTTCTTATTCTTTTGCATGTTTGTCACACAAAATGTTTCTGATCATCAAACACATTTAACTATTAGTCAAAGATAACACAAGTAAACACAAAATGCAGTTTTTAAATGAGGGTTTTTATTATTTAGGGAGAAAAGAAATCCAAACCCGTGTGAAAAAGTAATTGCCCCCTGAACCTAATAACTGGTTGGGCCACCCTTAGCAGCAATAACTGCAATCAAGCGTTTGCGATAACTTGTAACGAGTCTTTTACAGCGCTCTGGAGGAATTTTGGCCCACTCATCTTTGCAGAATTGTTGTAATTCAGCTTTATTTGAGGGTTTTCTAGCATGAACCGCCTTTTTAAGGTCATGCCACAACATCTCAATAGGATTCAGGTCAGGACTTTGACTAGGCCACTCCAAAGTCTTCATTTTGTTTTTCTTCAGCCATTCAGAGGTGGATTTGCTGGTGTGTTTTGGGTCATTGTCCTGCTGCAGCACCCAAGATCGCTTCAGCTTGAGTTGACGAACAGATGGCCGGACATTCTCCTTCAGGATTTTTTGGTAGACAGTAGAATTCATGGTTCCATCTATCACAGCAAGTCTTCCAGGTCCTGAAGCAGCAAAACAACCCCAGATCATCACACTACCACCACCATATTTTACTGTTGGTATGATGTTCTTTTTCTGAAATGCTGTGTTACTTTTACGCCAGATGTAACGGGACGCGCACCTTCCAAAAAGTTCAACTTTTGTCTCGTCGGTCCACAAGGTATTTTCCCAAAAGTCTTGGCAATCATTGAGATGTTTTTTAGCAAAATTGAGACGAGCCTTAATGTTCTTTTTGCTTAAAAGTGGTTTGCGCCTTGGAAATCTGCCATGCAGGCCGTTTTTGCCCAGTCTCTTTCTTATGGTGGAGTCGTGAACACTGACCTTAATTGAGGCAAGTGAGGCCTGCAGTTCTTTAGATGTTGTCCTGGGGTCTTTTGTGGCCTCTCGGATGAGTTGTCTCTGCGCTCTTGGGGTAATTTTGGTCGGCCGGCCACTCCTGGGAAGGTTCACCACTGTTCCATGTTTTTGCCATTTGTGGATAATGGCTCTCACTGTGGTTCGCTGGAGTCCCAAAGCTTTAGAAATGGCTTTATAACCTTTGAAATTGAACTCAGGTGTGATAAACCACAGTTAAGTTATTTTTTAACAAGGGGGGCAATCACTTTTTCACACAGGCCCATGTAGATTTGGAGTTTTTTTTCTCCCTTAATAACGTAAACCTTCATTTAAAAACTGCATTTTGTGTTCAATTATGTTATCTTTGACTAATAGTTAACGGTTTTTGATGAGCAGAAACATTTAAGTGTGACAAACATGCAAAAGAATAAGAAATCAGGAAGGGGGCAAATAGTTTTTCACACCACTGTATATACATTACATACACATATATACATTACATACACATATATACATTACATACACATATATACATTACATACACATATATACATTACATACACATATATACATTACATACACATATATACATTACATACACATACATACATTACATACACATACATACATTACATACACATATATACATTACATATACATACGGTACATACACATACATACGGTACATTACATACACACATACAGCAAGGGTCGGGCAAGTGCTGCACCATACGCAGCCAGGTAAGGCAATGAGACATTCACAAGCTCGCTCCCCCACAGGCTCAGCCCACTCCACACGCGAGCGGAGGGATAAACCTGCCTCTGTGTTGGAGCCTCTCGATCTCCAGAAGCCTGCCCCTATATCTCTGTCCCAGAACACCAGCCACTTACTTGGCCACAGCTCACCTCTAGCGCGAGTTGCCGCAGGACTGCAGAGGTGGGGAGGCTACAGTAGCCCGTCGTCATGTTGCCCACTGCCTCTGTCACGTGATGAAGGCGTGAGTGAGCGGGAGATGCAGGCCGGGTAGGAAGTGAATGGTGCACACGCAGGAGCGTGTGTTCTGCTGAAGCGCAGCCATTCGCGTCATTGACTCGAGTATAAGCCAAGGTTGAAGTTTCATCACATTTTGGGTGCTGAAAAACTTGGCTTATACTCGAGTTTATATGGTAATCAACTCGTATGGCTTCCAATACCACCTCAATGCTGACGATACTCTGATCTATCTCTCCTCTCCTGATCTCAATCCAGAGCTCTTAACGAGGGTCTCCTCTTGCCTGTTCACTATCTCTACTTGAGTGTCACAACACTACCTTAAATTTAATCACTCTGTAATATGAAATTGTTCTCTTTCCCCCAGCTAACACCCATAACATACTAGAAGTATCTATCGTAGTTATCAATTTCACTATCACCCCATCTCCCCAGGCCCGGTGCCGTGGGGTTATAATAGATTCTGCTCTGACCTTCATTCCTTATGTAATTCATGTGATTTCCCTGTATAAACATATTTATTTTACAGTGCTGCGCAATATGTTGGCGTTCTAAAAATACATGGTAATTATAATGTGTAAGTAAACTCTGTATAAGGTTAGCAATTTTGTGCACTTCGAGGATCACCTAACAATTACCATTTCCCCCCAGCATATATAATTTTCCTTGTCCTTTAGGGCTGAACTCCACGGTGCGCTCACACATCCGATTCGGCATTATGCAATGTCACGCATTTGACAAGTCGGATGTGCCGAAGAGAATGGAACTGGAAATGTGAAATCGCAGGTACAAACTGCATCTATCCGACTGTTGGATGAAAATGCAGTGTGTGGTTTCATTCAACGTTCCTTTCTCTTCTGCACATCCAACACGTTGCATGTTTGTCATCGGATGGCAATGTGTCGGACAACTGCACCCAGTGGAGTTCAGCCCCTAAATGTATTTGTAAACATACTTATGATTGACAACTGTGCTTTCTACTGCTTTGCCTGAAACAGCAGCTGAAATCTTTTTTTTTTTTACAAAATTGCTGCTGTGCTTCAAATTTAAGCTTGAATAGAAAGGTTAAATCACTGGGGATTCATTCTAAAATTAACTGAACTAAATTTAGTTGTACGCATTTAGTTACTTATACATTTAATGTGTTGGTAAACTCACCTGAATTTGGATTGCCCTTATGCACTGCACTGAAGGAGATCTGAAGAGGTGAGACAAAAATTGCAAGGAAACAATGTACAATCTCAAGTTGCAAATCCATCTCCAGAGAACTAAAGGTTCCTGTGTCCGCCATACAGAATGTTATAAAGAAATGGGAAAAATTCATAATTTGCATTGAGGTATTTATTGAATTGTGGTGAAAGAACCTCAGTGAGTATAAGACAGATTCATACCGACCTTCATACACAATGTACAACCATATCCATGTGCACCAGCTCAGTGGATGGGCTCTCTATAACCTGAGACTCTGTAAGGAGTGTCTGTGATATGCACATGCTCAGTCTGTTCTAGGCAGATGTAGAAAACTATGCTTAGGGGAAATGAGAAACTGTTGAGCAGAAAGGAATGTTTGCATGTAATAGAATCTATGTATAGAATCTGGAACTTTAGGACTGTTTTTTAAACTGATACAGATTGCACTTCCATATAATGAGAACCTGGATGAATTACTATCATCCTTGTATCATGACCTTTATATTTTATATGTACAGTATATTGTGTTTTGTGCGGAACCAATTTCTAAGACTTGAACCCGCGACCCCAACCGCAAACCGCATATTTACCCATTTTGACCCCCGACCTGGACCCACCTCTGCCTTATCCGCAACCCGCCAACCAACATCAAACGAGAAGTGATGTTGCTGCAAATCGGAAGTGACATCATTAAAAGTTGACACGGACAGAAACATTAAATTGAAAAGAGAGAAAAAAGTACCCCACTTGCTTCACTCACTCAAGCAAGTGGGGTCCTTTTTTTTTCTTTTCAATTTAATAGTTCTTACTGTCTAAGGTCAGACCTCCGCTTCTACCGCAGGATAAATAAATTTGATAAGGGATCACTTTTTTGATTGCGGACAGAAAAACATGTTTTGTAAAACTTTAAAAGGAATAAAATATAAACAATATTACATAAGATAAGAAATTTAGATGAGACCCGCATCTATACACGCACCTGAAAATCCTCCCCTCGTTCTGCAGCGTGTACTCTTTTGCCTGCTGCAGGACTCTAGCTTAAGTAACTGTCAGCAGCACAGAGCATGTGCAGTAGCTCAAAGAAAAGAAATGGGAGCTATTTGGAGCATATTAAGAGGCAATCTTCACTGCTAAGGACTGTGATTGCCTTGGTTTTGTACAGAACGCCAAGACATAATAAGCAGAATTTGTATTTCCTGCATAAGCATATGTTTTTTTTTCTTCCAAAGTAGCCTTGATGCCCAGGCACAGGCTACACAGTTATAGACAGTGCATAGAAAGGGGGATGTCAGCAGCGCATTGACCACTAAGAATTGCGGGATGGAAAGTGGAATTGATTCCTGTACCTGTGCCAGATAAAGCAATATATGACAGCTGAAATTGTCAAATTCCGTTTGTAACCAGCATGGATATTTTAATTTTGAAAAAAAAAATGTTTTTCATGTTTAAATTAAAAATATTTTTAAAACGTTATATTTTTTTAAACCTGGGTGGCAAGCACCTCTTTAAAACAGAACTTTTATTCTCATTTCATTAAAAATAATTTCATTATATTCAATATTGTACAAAAAAATTAAAAATAGTCTGTCCTTTTAGATGGCTGATTGGATGATGATGTTCTTGAACACTGACTTGAACACTGATTCCAATATGCTAGTAAACCGTAATAGCAATGCAGTACTTTTTTCAAATAACCACCTTGGCCCCTCACAGAGCCTATTTACAACACCCCCTGGGACACCAGTCAAGTGAAGCTGTGCCAATGCTATCTTATGTGCCCAATATCCATTTGCAGTCCCATCCACATACAGTAATTATGTTTTGACATGTTATTTGCATTATGCTTTGTCAAGGCATCCATAAATTTTTAATAATCGCCTACATGATGGGGGTGACTTTTTAAATGTCATTTTAAGCATATTTTAAATTTTTGGTCTTTATTTCTAAATCACCTTTTCAGTACATGGTTAAGCCTTTTTCTGAACGTTGAATGATATGTGAATGTATTTGTTTGATGTAAAATTCAAGGTATTTCTCTTTAAAGGGATACTGTCATGGAAAAAAAATTTTTTTTCAAAATGAATCAGTTAATAGTGCTGCTCCAGCAGACTTCTGCACTAAAATCCATTTCTCAAAAGAGCAAACAGATTTTTTTATATTCAATTTTGAAATCTGACATGGGGCTAGACATTTTGTCAATTTCCCAGCTGCCCCCAGTCATGTGACTTGTGCCTGCACTTTAGGAGAGAAATGCTTTCTGGCAGGCTGCTTTTTTTTCCTTCTCAATGTAACTGAATGTGTCTCAGTGGGACATGGGTTTTTACTATTGAGTGCTGTTCTTAGATCTACCAGGCAGCTGTTATCTTGTGTTAGGGAGCTGCTATCTGGTTACCTTCCCATTGTTCTTTTGTTTGGCTGCTGGGGGGAAAAGGGAGGGGGTGATATCACTCCAACTTGCGGTACAGCAGTAAAGAGTGATTGAAGTTTATCAGAGCACAAGTCACATGACTTGGGGCAGCTGGGAAATTGACAAAATGTCTAGCCCCATGTCAGATTTCAAAAGTGAATATAAAAAAATCTGTTTGCTCTTTTGAGAAATGGATTTCAGTGCAGAATTCTGCTGGAGCAGCACGATTAACTGATTCATTTTGAAAAAACATTTTTTTCCCATGACAGTATCCCTTTAAAAGGGAGCTAAAGTCCCCAGCCTATTGGCATGCCAAACAAGTGGATTTTTAAATGCAGCCATCTTAAATTAGATGTATCCTCACTCACACAGCTATATAATGGCACAAATAAATACACACCTACACTCTTGTTTTATATAGATACATTTAGAAAAGTAAAGTTACACTACAGCCGTTTATTAGTGGTGATTTGCATTTTGTTTAGTGTATTTTTACTTAAGGGGGTGGTTCACCTTTAAGACTTTTGTTATCTTATAGAACTGCCAATTCTAAGCAACTTCAATTGATTTTCATTATTTTTAATAGTTATTTGCCTTTTACTTTGGGCTTTTTGCAGCTTTCAAATAGGCGTTGCTGACTCCCTTTTAAAAGACAAAGGCTATAAATGTATTGTTATTGTTACTTTTTAGGCCCTCTCCTATTCTTTTTCCAGTGTCTTATTCAAATCAATGCATGAGTGCTAGGGTAATTTGGACCCTAGTTACCAGACTGCTTAAAGGGAATCTGTCGTCATTTAAAAAAATTTTTTTTTGCATTTTTATAAAAAACACATCCATAAACACTGTCTGGCAAATAAAATGTTAATCCACAAATCCATGCATAAGTTATTTTAGTTTGTATTTTGTCATGGGGGCTTCCATTTCTGCTCATTACACATTCATCCTGTGCTGCTCTAACAGCAGACACAGCATTACCTGTGTGCTTGGAGGCAGCCACTCTGTAATGAAAAGCCAAGTCGCACTACGACATGAGAATCTAGTTGTACACTCCCCCTCCCCTCTCCGCCCATGCGTGTGATGTTTGGAGGAGAGAGGTCACATGGTTTGCAGGGAAGCAATTACTTTCATTTTCCTACGTCCTGCCTGCTCTACAGCTGCACTATCAGCCCCTCCTCCCACAGACACTATCAAAGCTCCTGTCATTCTGTAAGTTTGTTCTCTGCTTTCCTTTGGAGGGGGGAGCTTTCTCTCCTTGCTGCCTTCCTAGTTTGTTTTACTGGTTACTAGATGTGGTAAAGGAGCTGTGAGTTCCCTCTGCTATCCACCTCATACAGACCTTGCTCCTTTCCTGCCTGCAATACTTCTTTTTACATTAACTACTTACTGCCTCCTTTTCATGAGCTATTTTAACCCTTCCTACACTTCTTCTTAAATTTTCCTGGTTTTCAAGTATGTCCTCCTTATTTTATCCTTTTTTCTATTCCCTGTCATCAGTCCTGGGAGTGTACTCCTGTGTTTCTGCCATTCATTTTTGTGTAAACAAATATAATAAACTATATATAATATTTTTTCCAGTGTCCAAAATGAATTGTGTGTGTATGTGTGTATATATATCTATATCTATATATATATTTTTTTAAACGTAAGTGGGGGCAGTGATCACAGGACTATCTTATTTCAGTCCTTCTGAAGTGGTGTCAGTGGGAGCTTATCTTGATACCTGCCTATTGTTCAATTGACAGGCTCAGCAGACAAGGCTCTATTTACATTACAGTAGCTTGTAGGAGGGAGGGGTAATAACATCACTCCAACTTGCAGTGCAGCAGTAAAGTGTGACTGAAGTTTATCAGAGCACAAGTCACATGACCTGAGGGCAGCTGGGAAATGTCAAAATGTCTAGCCCCATAGCAAATTTTAAAATTAGATATAAAAAAATCTATTTCTTGTTTTGAAAAACAGATTTCAATGCAGGTTTCTGCTGTAGTAGCACTATTAACTGATACATTTTGGAAAAAACATGTTTTTCCACGACAGTATCCCTTTAAGATGCAAATTGAAGAGCTGCTGAATAAAAAGCTAAATAACTCAAAAACCTTCAATAATAAAAAATTAAAACCAATTGCAAATTGTCTCAGAATATTTCTACATTGTATTAAAAGTTATGTCAAAGAAACCCTTTAATAGCAATTCCCTGCCTTTCCTCTAGATGGCCTAGCTTATTCAGCTCTGCTTAAGAATGAGCTGTTGGGAGCTGGTATTGAGAAAGTTCAAGATCCACAGACTGAAGATAGACGACTACAACCATCAACGCCAGAAAAAAAGAGCCTGTTTACGGTATTGTATAGCTAGCTTTGCAGTATATTATATTGATTATAATGTTGCTGGACTACCAATTACATTTTGTCAAAATGGATTCTTAAAGCAGCATCTCACATTTAGTGGTTTTCAGTTCATCCAGGCCAGTTAACTCTCCAGAATTCTGTATGGTTTAGTAAATGTATGGGACCTGTTATCCATAATGCTCGGGACCTGGGATTTTACTAGGGATGCACCAAATCCACTATTTTGGATTTGGCCAAATACCGAAAAAAATCATAATTTACATATGCAAATAAGTGGTGGGAAAGGGAAACATTTTTTACTTCCTCGTTTTGTGTTCCTTGATTCGGTTTGGCCGGACAGTCATGTAAATATTAAACCGAATATACTGGTTTTGCTTCCAATAAGGATTAATTATATCTTAGTTTGGATCAAATACAAGGTACTTTTTTTATTATTACAGAGCAAAAGGTAATCATTTTTGAAAATTTAGATTTGGATAAAATGGGAGACTGCCTTTCCGTAATTCGTAGCTTTCTGGGTTTCCAGATAACATATCCCAAACCTGTACTTTAATTTATGGTGTTTTTCTTTATACATTAAACATTTTTCTTTGTTTGTATAGTACTCTCTAAGTTCTAAGCGTGCAAGCCCAGATGATGGAAATGAAGTGTCTCCTTATTCTTTGTCACCTGTCAGTAATAAAAGGTGAATATTGTGTTTCAGCTTTCTTTTAAATTACTATATCTTTCTACTTTTTACACATTTCGTATCTCTCTCTTTTCACTGTATCAGCCAGAAGCTATTGCGGTCTCCACGAAAGCCTACAAGGAAGATTTCGAAGATCCCCTTTAAAGTTCTGGATGCACCTGAGTTACAAGATGACTTTTACCTCAACCTAGTGGATTGGTCATCCCTCAATGTTTTAAGTGTGGGCTTGGGAACTTGTGTGTACTTATGGAGTGCATGTACTAGCCAGGTGACTTTCTGGGCTGTTATCTTTGTTCTCATCCTTGCTATGTATGTGCAAGTACCTAGAACCATGTTCTAATATATTGTTTGTATCCAGGTGACTAGACTATGTGACCTCTCTGTGGAAGGGGATTCTGTAACTTCAGTTGGTTGGTCAGAGCGGGTAAGCTGAATTAAAGTCCAGTTTTGGTTTAGACACTGGTAATGTTGCTTTTGTTTACATGTATTGGCTTCCATACTTTGGAATGACGTGTAATAAGTTTTGGTGGATTCTAAGGGCCCATTGCCCTCTGGGAAAAGAAAATATCACGTTGTGGCATTGACTTGAATAGTACCCTTGGCTGGAGCTCTTTTGTTATTTGGGAGTGCCTGCCTGAGGTAAACTATTATAATTGCTTTGAGTTGCTTAACAAATCGGCACCCCAATTTCATTCCATCTCAAGTCAATGCCCTTTTGTTGATTCTGCCTTCAGTTGTACATTTCTTTGAGTCAAGAGTAGGGATGCACTGAATCCAGGATTCTGCCTTTTTCAGCAGGATTCGAATTCGGCCGAATCCTTCTGCCCGACCAAACTGAATCCTAAACTGCATATGCAAATTAGGGCAGGATGAAGTAAAAAATGTTTTCCCCTTCCCACCCCTAATTTGCATATGTAAATTAGGGTTCGGTATTCGGCCGAATATCTCACAAAGGATTTGGGGGTTCGGCCGAATCCAAAATAGTGGATTCGGTGCATCCCTAGTCAAGAGTGAGTTTGTCATTTCATCCATATATGTTTGTACAGTACACAGTGAAACAAAACAATGTTCCTCTAGAACCATGGTGCTACACACAACATAGATGTACCGGACAACAGACAAAAAGTGCAAGTGCAAAAATATGCAACTCCTGCAAGACAGGACAGCATAGTGCAGGGACAAGACAGTGCACACTCAGCAGATGTAATATGTTAAGTAAATAATGCTAAACGTCAGACATGATGGGTGTATCATTGTGATATGATAGTAATTTATCCACTTCTCATTTGCCAGTTTGCTGCCCAGTCCTATATATATTGAGAAAGGTCCCCATGTGGGACCAAACGTTGGATAAGATGTAAATGTATGTGAATAAACCAACACGTTTTTTCACCAAACTACACAGAGTGTATACACACACACACACACACACACACACACACACACACACCCCTTGATAAAGGCCCTAATGTGGGCCGAAACGTTGGAAAAATGCAACAAAAAATAAATTAACACGTTTATTCACGAAAAAGAAATTGGAGTGCGAATCCTTTGATTATCTTGTCTGAACAATATTGACCCACGCACCCTAAATTGTTTGGAATATCTGGTAAGAGTGCATACACTGGATGGACTTTGGCCAATTTGTATACAAAATATCAGTACATACACATCAGATTTATTACACAGACAAGATTAAAAACAAATAACAAAAAGCAATAATGTTGTTAAAACTATCCTGGTGCTTCACAAAACTGTTTATAAATGTTACCAGTTCAATCTACATTTTTTCTATTCACCTTAAACTTGCACTCAGGGAAACGATTAGTTAAATTGCTCCTGTGAAAATCGTTGAGACAAACACAACGGGCTCCTCTACTTTAGTTGAACTATAAAACTTTACTTATATTGGTATCTTAACTCTTGGTTCTATAATTAATCCCATTAGACTATAGCCAAGCCGTGACCGGCCTATCTATGAATGCACACTAACCCCAGGTGACCTCAAGTTCTGGTATACGACCTACCAAACATCGCACTGTTTTGCTGTGTTGTATGTTGTAATCACTGACTTAGCAGGAGACGGGAGACCGCTGTTGCTATGGATTCTCCTACCCCACAACCTCTCTTTTCCACCACTGACAACCCCCCCAAAAAAAAGTGTAACCCCTTAGAATTAGGAGTAAAGCTAAAATGGCACCAACATACATAACCCCTATTATGGGCCCTCTCGTGTATTCAGAATAGTACTCATCGGTGTAGTTACAAATTCACCATATGTATAATCAATAACAAGTGATTAATGTGTTCAATTAATAATACAATAGTGTATAAATGAGGAAAAATAAATAAAGTAAAACACCACATATACACCCTCCGTGTAGGTGTTGCATCCTATTTTCTGATCCAAAATTCATTCAACGAAACCCATCGATGTCATTAACAGTCCCAGTGTTCATCACAAATCCATGAATATCTTGTAAATTATATCCTTATAAACGGTGACTAGTGATGGCACACACACACACACACTTACTTTTTTCTTATTTTGGTTCTTTACATTACCACAATGAATTTTAAATGAAACAACTCAAATGCAGTTGAACTGCAGACTTTCAGCTTTAATTCAGTGGGTTGAACAAAATGATTGCATAAAAATGTAAGGAACTAAAGCCTTTTTTTAACACAATAACTTAATTTCAGGGGCTCAAAAGTAGTTGGACAATTGACTCAAAGGCTATTTCATGGGCAGGTGTGGGAAATTCATTTATGTCATTATCAATTAAGCAGATAAAAACCCTAGAGTTGATTTGAGGGGGGGGGGGGTAGTAGGTCAAAGGAGCTCTCCATGCAGGTGAAATAAGCCATCTTTAAAGGGATTCCGTTGTTGTTTTAAACTTTTCTTTTTTTTTTTGCATTTTTATAAAATACACACATCCATAAACACTTATTTGGCAAATTAATCCATAAATCCATGCATACGTTATTTTAGTTTTTATTTTGTCATGGGGGCTTCCATATCTGCTCTTTACACATTCCTCCAGTGCTGTACTAACAGCAGGCACAGCATTGCATGTGTGCTTGGAGGCAGCCACTCTTAAAAAGCCAAGTCGCACTGTGACTTGAGAATCTAGCTGTGCTCTCCCCCTCCCTGCACATTTGTGTGAAGTTAGGACGAGAGCGGTCATGTGGTTTGCAGGGAAGCAACTACTTTCACTTTCTGTCTGCTCTACAGTGTCCATTAGCAGCCCCTCCTCCCACAGACAACTATCAAAGTTCCTGCCTTCTGTAAGTTTGTTCTCTGCATTCCTTTGGAGGGGGAGCTTTCACTCTTTACTGCCTTCCTAGGTTTCTTTTACTCGTTACTAGATAAGGTAAAGGAGCTGCTAGTTCCCTCTGCCACAGACCATGCTCCTTTCCATGGCTGCAATATTAATATATTTTTTTTTTAACTACTCAATTTCTCCTTTCTCCTGATCTATTTTAACCCTTCCAAGACTTCCTCCTAAGTTTTCCCTGGTTCTCAAGTATGTCCTCTATCCTTATTCCCTGTCATGAGTCCTGGGAGTGTACTTAGTGTTTCTGCCATTAATTTTTTTTTTTTTACAAATTTTTATATATATTTGAGAGAATATATATAATATTTGAGATATATTTTGGATCCACCCACTGCATCCAAAGGTACTCAATAGAGAATATGATTTGTATGCCTTCATTTAAATGAAAAGATACTGTACGTGTATTTAGATATATTACTACATTCTAATAGGGGTGGATGTGAGACTATTATAACATGACATATCCTACATACTGATTTGTTGTATATATTCTGGTTGTTATAACATTTACTTGGACCAATTTGTTAAGTGATTTTTTTGAGATTGTTATTCATGTTCCTTTGGTCAGATATTACATTGAATTTGCATATTAACACATGACTAATACCTATGGCTTTAAATAGGATGTGTGTCATTGTATTCATGAATGCTTGAGAAAGAAGCGGGAGCTTCAAAACGTTGCATAAGTACTTGCTTGGTAAAAACCTTTTTTGTTGCATAAAGCAAGTTGTATGGACTTGTTTGTTCACTGTATATAATATCATTTTTTTATTTTGGAAATGCATGTGGGGGGAGTGATTATTTTATGCATACAGGATCACAGGACTATATTTTTACTATTATTATTATTTATTATATATGTAGGCAGGATTTCAATCCTTCTGAAGTGGAGTCAGTGAGAGCTGTTATCTTGATACCTGCCTATTGTTCAATAGACAGGTTTAGCAGACAAGGCACTATTTACATTACAACAGCTGGTAGGAGGGATGGGTAAAGACATCACTCCAACTTCCAGTGCAGCAGTAAAGTGTGACAGAGAACAAGTCACATGACCTGAGGGTACCTGAGAAATGTCAAAATGTCTAGCCCGACGGCAAATTTTAAAATTTTATATAAAAAAAATCCATTTGTTTTTTTTGAAAAACAGATTTCAATGCAGGATTCTGCTGTAGTAGCACTATTAACTGATGCATTTTGTAAACATGTTTTTCCACGACAGTATCCCTTTAAGCTGCAAAAACAGAAAAAAACCTGTCTGAGAAATTACTACAATATTAGGAGTGGAAAAATCTACAGTTTGGCACATCCTGAGAAAAATTGAAAGCACTGGTGAACTCAGCAATGCAAAAAGACCAGGACGTCCACAGAAGACAGTGGTGGATGATCGCAGAATCATTTCCATGCTGAAGAGAAACCCCTTCACAACAACCAAACAAGTGAACAACACTATCCAGGAGGTAGGCATATCGATATCCAAGTCTACCATAAAGAGAAGACTGCATGAAAGTAAATACAAAGGGTGCACTGCAAGGTGCAAGCCACTCATAAGCCTCAAGAATAGAAAGGCTAGATTGGGTTTTGCTAAAAAAAATCTAAAAAAGCCAGCACAGTTCTGGAAAAACATTTGTTGGACAGATGAAACTAAGATCAACCTCTACCAGAATGATGTCAAGAAAAAAATATGGAAAAGGTGTGGAATAGCTCATGATCCAGAGCATACCACATCATCTATAAAACATGGCGGAGGCTGTGTGATGGTTTGGGCGTGCATAGCTGCCGGTGGCACTTGGACACTAGTGCTTATCGATGATGTGACACAGGACAGAAGCAGCCAAATGAATTCTGAGGTGTTCAGAGACATACTGTCTGCTCAAATCCAGCTACAGTAAATCCAGTCAAATTGATTGGGAGGTGTTTTATAATGCAGTGGACAATGACCCAAAACATACAGCTAAAGCAACCCAGGAGTTTATTAAAGCAAAGAAGTGGAATATTCTTAAATGGCCAACAGTCACCTGATCTGAACCCAATTGAGCATGCATTTCATTTGTTGAAGACTAAACTTCGGACAGAAAGGCCCACAGACAAACAGCGACTGAAAAACGCCACAGTAAAGGCCTGGCAGAGCATTAAAAAGGAGGAAACCCAGAATCTGGTCCATGAGTTCAAGACTTCAGGCTTGAACTCATGCCAGCAAAGGGTTTTCAACCAAGTATTTGAAAAGAACATTCTATTTTCAGTTATTTGATTTGTCTAATTACTTTTAGGGGGGGTCAGTGGGGAGTTGTTGGCTGTGGGGTGGTTTACAGAACTGCTTATTTTAAATTGTTACAAAAGTATCTAAGTAGCTCTCTGCCAAAAGTAGTAAAGGAAGAAACATTGTATATTTTTCTGGCTCTTCAGTGTGGGAGATCAAAGAGAAATTTGGGACATTTCAGTAACAAACTCAGGACTGCAGGTTGAGCTGTCAAAATAGGTACTGTCCCCTGAAAAACTGGACAGTTGGAGGTATGGTATAGGATAGCTTAAGAATGTATTGTACGTTGACTTCATCTGTCATTTGAGAATAGCAGCGCTGCTGGAACTCTGTTGAAGGGCAGGAGTTACAGTATTGCTGTGGGTACAATTTAACTCATATGCTTGCAGTATGCTGATATTGCAATGTAGCTATGAGCACTGTTTCGGGGTACAGTTTCCTCTCTATGTCTTTTTGCCGGTATTGTTGCTGTGTGACAACTGCTGTTATAGTATGGCTATATTGCTGTTACGGAATAACTGTATTTAGGTGTAGTACAATGGGACATGGCTTTTCTTGCAGCATAATGTGATTACGGCATACTAATGTAACTGAACTTGTCTGCAATGTACTGCCATTGTAGTAGGGCTTTTAGCATGAAAGCTTAGAATAGTTGTATTTGCTTTCTTTTTGCCCACCCTAATGTACTGCCTTTTAACTCTCATGTAAGGGTAAACTAGGATTTAAATTCCCTCAGTCCCAAAGGCATCACTGGTTCCCTCTCTACATTATTGAATAGTTAGTGTACCAGGTCCGCACTGAGAATTAAAATAGGCCCTGGCATTTTAGGTAAACAGAGGCCCAATCAGCCCACACAGAGGCCCAAACAGCCCCTACCAGCCCACTAAATACTGACCTTCTATGGCACCTTATAGCAACCCCTCTGGCATTTGCCAGAACCCACAGATTGCCAGTCCGGGCCTGCAGTGTACCGTGGTGTACCCTGAGCTGTTTTAGCAAAGTTAGCGGACACCCTTGCTTGGGATGTACTGAAGTGTATGCACCCTTTGAAGCGAAGGGACTTGTCAGTAGAAATGTTTTGTGTGGGGGTGTACACTGCTGCAAATCGCTCAGTCAGGACATCTATAAGGGGACTCAATTTATGCAGCCTGTCATGGTAAGGATTATTAGAGGGTTCATTGCATTATTGTTGAAATGCAGAAACTGGGGCAGTAGCTGATACTGGTATCTAGACATAGTGGTAGAATAGACCAGGATAGCAATGTACTGTTATCTAAGTAGGAGTCCAGAGAGCTGTATCACACTCTGCAAAGAGAGATTGTAAAACTACTACAGCAAGGCAGAAAACTGGGGGGGGAAACTGAAGATAAGCCAGACAAAGAAAAAAGCTAATGATGACACACAACAAGGTTGTATTTATTTGCCGGAAGATAAGATAAAAAAACATGACAGACAAGGTTCAGGCTCTCCAAAACAGAATATATATTCCACAGCAAGGCAGATTCTAAAGGTGCTAGGCCTCCATTCAGCTGCCATAAGAGCAGTGCTATGGGCAAAAAACTTTCAGTTCTTCTTGAGTGAGAATTTGGGATTACAAAACCTCTGTTGAGTTTGAAGAATCTTGGCTGGTGGCTAGACAGAGAGGGTGCCCAGCAGTTTCTACCTCATCCAAAGTTAGTTACCATGGATGCAAGCTGCCAAGGTTGGGGGGCTCATATACAGAACATGTCATGCCAGGGGACCTGGAGCAGGTCTCTCCACATAAATTATTTGGAGATGGAGGCAGCTTGGAAGGCATTGTTGGCTTTCGGAGAAAGATTAGTGGATCAAAATGGGACAAGGAGTGCAGACCTAATCAAAAAAACAGCAAATCCATTAGGATTGTGCCAAAAACCTGTTGTTTATTGCAACAATGTGCAGAAGTGGCTCTTCAAACTTGGGGGTAGACTTTCTGAGCAGACAGGCACTCCTACCAGGGGAACAGTCCCTAAATCAAGAAGTTTTTCTTCATATATGTCAACGTTGGGGCCACCCAAGCATAGATCTGCAAAGCTTACCAAGGTTCTTTTGTCAGTCCACAGTTGCAGTGGATCGCACTTCAATCTGGCAGGTTTTATCCAATGGCATCATTTTGAAAACAGATCCAACGTTCCATCCTAAAGTGGCTTAAATTTTTCACAATAACTTTGAACTCTTATTTTCAACCTTCTTTGCAAAGCTTAAGAATGATAAGGAAGCTTTACATCTATTTATTTGCTTCTTTATTTGGAATAATGACCTTTTTGTATCTTACTTTGGACCAAGAAATCGGAAATCAGCTTCAAAATCATCTATTTCAAGGTGGTTAAAATGGATAGTATTGGCCTACAAAGCAGGAAAGCTCTCAACAAGGCCAGTGCTGACTTCCTGGGCTGAAAAAGCCGGTGTCCCAAATTTGCAGAAAACCGTTGCAAACTACTAGCATCGGTACACACGGGGAAGTGGCTATCTCAAAAGCGGTACTATCTGCAGCTATAGTTGACCCACCCTGATGTATTGCTACTGATATCTCTCTATGTAAGTGCTGCCTGAAGGGATGTGAGGGAAAGAATGAATTTTGACTTACTGAACATTCCGCGATGCGTTTTCAATAGTCGACCAAAGTTGCCTCAGTGAGTGAGGCAACTTCGGAGCGACTATAGAAAACGCATCGCCCCGTGTGCATTAGCGCAGGCGACTTTGCATTGTAGCCTATGGGGAAAAACGCAGAGGCAGTTCGGGGAGATAGTCGCGCAAAAGACGAGGCGATTAGTTGCCAGGCGACAAAATCTCCCCGAATCTCCTTGTGTGGCCTTACCCTTAAAGGAACAGTAATGACAAAAAAAGTGTTGTAAAGTAATAAAAATGTTATGGCGTTTTACCCTGCACTGGTAAAACTGATCTGTTAGCTTCAGAAACACTATTATATTTCAAATAAGCCGGTTGCTGAGTAGCAATGGCGGAAATTGAAAAAAGGCTATATGGCACAGGATAAATAGTGGATAATGGATAACATTATGTTCTACAGAGATTATCTGCTGTGTAATTTGAGCCTTTTTTTCCTTTGAATAGCTGCCCCCATAGCTTCACACCAGTTTATTTATATAAATAATAGCAGTGTTTCTGAAGCAAACACAGCAGTTTTACTAGTGCAGGGCAACACTGCATTATATTTTCATTACTTTAAAACAATTACATTGTTTGACTGTCACATCTCCAGTTCTTAAAGGAACAGTAACATCAAAAAATGTAAGTGTTTAAAATAATTGTAATATAGTATTAACTCCAGTTGGGATAATATGAATTCATTAGGGGGACCTTTGTATATTACACTACCACTCATTATTCCTCTATCATCTTCAAAATCTGCTTCATGTGGTATGCATGTGTATAGGCTGTGAAATTCCATGGTAATTAATATAAAATCCTTATTTCCTGGATCTATGCTGTTAAAATCCTTCAAAAATTAGTGATATCTTGCAAATAAAACACAATCTCTCAAACTAATGACTGCACAGATAATCCACAAATGTTGAACCCACAGACAATATTAAAGGGCCTTCCAGGTGCATGTGTTTAATAAACTTATTTGATTATTATAAAATCCTGATGTTATTGGTCTTTTTGTGAAATATATTTTATTTATAACTTTGTCTCTTGTGTACAGGGAAACCTGGTAGCTGTGGGGACACACAAAGGCTTTGTTCAGATTTGGGATGCATCAGCAGGGAAGAAACTGTCCACTCTGGAGGGACACACAGCCCGTGTGGGTAAGGCAAGCTCTGAATCTGTTCTCATAATAGTTTTTGAAATGCCAGTTATCTACATCTGATATATCTGATATGATGTTTGTGTATATATCTATATATTTTTATTAGTGCATGGTGCATCAATGCGTTTAGACTCACAGGGAGCCGTCGTCAGGATGTAAAAACAGGAAGTGAGACAAAACATTAAATCAACCACATATCCAATCAGCTTGTCAGTATTTAAAACACCACACATGAATTAAAAAGTATTCGCCTCTTGGCATATATTAAATGTTAAAAATCTATTAAGACCCAAATATCGAAAAGTGACCATAAAAGCCATTATATTATGAAGCTGTACATAGGCCATATCCTATATAGAATATAAAAAATGTGTGTATCTTATTCAAGTGTTTATAACTGTCAGTGCAACCTTTCAGTAAACATTTTGGTGTATCAAATGTGACATCTAAAAGCAGTTAAAAACAATATGACTAGAAAACAATGTATCCAGGAGGTAACAATTCAAAATAAACATCACTGTAGCAACTTAAAGGGAATCTGTCGTCATTTTAAACTTTTTTTTTTTTTTTTTTTGCATTTTTATAAAAGACACACATCCATAAACACTGTCTGGCAAATAAAATGTTAATCCACAAATCCATGCATAAATTATTTTAGTTTGTATTTTGTCATGGGGGCTTCCATTTCTGCTCATTACACATTCATCCTGTGCTGCTCTAACAGCAGGCACAGCATTACTTGTGTGCTTAGAGGCAGCCACTCTGTAATGAAAAGCCAAGTCGCACTACAACATGAGAATCTAGCTGTACACTCCCCCTCCCCTCTCTGCCCATGCATGTGATGTTTGGAGGAGAGCGGTCACATGGTTTGCAGGGAAGCAATTACTTTCACTTTCCTATGTTCTGCTCTACAGCTGCGCTAGCAGCCCCTCCTCCCACAGACACTATCAAAGCTCCTGCCATTCTGTAAGTTTGATCTCTGCATTCCTTTGGAGGGGGGAACTTTCTCTCCTTGTTGCCTTCCTAGTTTGTTTTACTGGTTACTAGAAGTGGTAAATGAGCTGTGAGTTCCCTCTGCTATCCACCTCACACAGACCTTGCTCCTTTCCTGCCTGCAATACTTCTTTTTACATTAACTACTTACTGCCTCCTTTCTCCTGAGCTATTTTAACCCTTCCTAGACTTCTACGTTTTCCTGGTTTTCAAGTATGTCCTCCTTATTTTATCCTTTTTTTCTATTCCCTGTCATCAGTCCTGGGAGTGTACTCCTGTGTTTCTGCCATTCATTTTTGTGTAAACAAATATAATATGCTATCTATATAAAATATTTTTTTCCAGTGCCCAAAATGAATTGTGTGTGTATATATATTTATTTATTTTTGAAACGTAAGTGGGGGCAGTTATCACAGGACTATATTATTATTTATATGTTTGTATGCAGGATTTCAGTCCTTCTGAAGTGGTGTCAGTGAGAGCTTATCTTGATACCTGCCTATTGTTCAATTGACAGGCACAGCAGACAAGGCTCTATTTACATTACAGCAGCTTGTAGGAGGGAGGGGTAATGA